>NC_054475.1:10359767-10467267 GCF_017639515.1 Carcharodon carcharias
AATTTATTGATTTTTTTTTGCTCAGCAAGTTGTTTCTTTTCAAATGTCAGCTTTTTAAAAATTCATGTTTAATGTTCTGCCAAACCTTATCTTTCTGAAGTTTGCACTTCAGCCCCCCAGTGTGAGAAAAATTGAAATGTGTCCCCCCAACCCCACCGTGTGAAAAGATTGGACAATCCTGGTCTAATGTAAAATCCATATACCAGAGCCTGCTCTTACGTGTTTGTTCTTTAGGTTAATGACATGTTCACAGACATTCAAAGGACACGACTGTTTCTGGGGTTTGTTTGTGGCTGACGTTGACACATAGATCACATAAAGAAAACCCAATGGTAACTCATTAGCTTCTTTGATATGAGGAAGGTCTCATTACATTGTACAAAGTGTCTCTCACCTCTCTCCGAAACTCCCTTGAATGGCAAGTTCAAACGTTTGGTAAATCTACCGTGAATTCACTTATGATTAGTAATCCAAGTATGTCATTTTTACATTTTTTTAACTTCCTGCTAGTAAACCTGCCTCAGATTAAATCCACGTTTATATTGGTAGGGATTTCACAGTTCCGCCAAAGTCAATGGGCTCTTGAACGGTTTGCCGAATTTTACAGCCCCACCCCCACCCCTGCAATGGGGCCATAAAGTTCTGCCCATTGTGTCTAGGGCTGCTGCAGAAATTAGTCCCCATCCAGATACCTGAACAGGTCATACTGATGGATGGGGGAGGAAAGGGCAATGGGAAGAGCTGGGCTGGCACCATTTGCTTTTGGGGTAGGGTAGGTTGGATTTGTGAAAGCTTCGGGCTGCTTTAGCTCATTTTGGTTGTACAAGGCTGGGTTTAATTTTCGCTTTTTTAAAAAAAATGGGTTGAAATTGGTCTTGGGAGTGGGGCTGGAAAACAGGAGACAGCGCGTTGGCAGTGCACCTCACACCCGGCACAGGAAAAGGAAATAGAGTCGACAGGAGTGGGAGACAAGCTGCCAATCTGCTATCTGATTTATGGTCCCAGCCAACATAAATTTCACTCTGGCTGAGCTTTGGAAACCCGTCTACACCCAATAACTAACTAAGAGTTTCCAGACCCACTGAGCGTATCCAGCATTCTCTGTTGTTGCCGTTTTACAGGAGGTGGGAGTATTGCGGTTTGGTTTTGAAAGTTTTGAGTTAAGGTTCCACTGCGAAGATTGAGAATTGTTTGGTTTTTGGAGAATTGGGTTGGGTTGGCTTAGCTTGGCTTCAGAGCACCTGATTGTCTGGACTTGATTTGGCTTCAGAAGGTTGGGTTGGCTTGATTTGATTGGGTTGGTTTGGTTGGTTTAGTTTGGGAAAATTGGCGTTGGGGTTTGGTTGGAATTGGGGAGATTCAGTTCGGTACATTGGCTAAGCTTTTTGACATGATTCATTGTAGATCGCCCTGAACCTCCCCGAGATCTGGAACTAACGGACCCAACAGATCGGAGTATAAGGTTGACGTGGATTCCTGGTGATGACAATAACAGTCCAATCACAGGTACAAAGCTGGCATCTGTATTCAACAAGGCACAGCAATGATTTTTACATTTCTTCTTGTCATTTTGTACGGTATCCAAAACATGTGGTAAAGTTTTTGACTCTCACCTACTTTGTGATGCAATTGCTCCTCTCACTCCCAATATGCCACTGTTGAATTATTGAATTATTATCTAAGGACCTGAAATTCTAAGAGTGCTTCTCAAAGAGTCATGGAGTCATTGTGACACAGATGGAGGCCATTCAGCTCATTAAGTTCATGCTGGCTCACCATAGAGCAATCCAGTCAGTCCCCTTTCCCTGCTCCATCCCCCTGGCCCTGGAAGTTCATGTCCCTCAAGTGCCTGTCCAGTTTTCTTTTGAAATCATTGAACGTCTCTGCTCCCACCACCTTCGTAGACGCCGAGTTCCAGGTCATTACTGCTCACTGTTTAAAAATAGTTCTTCTTCACATTCTCCCTACATCTCTTGTTCGAAACCTTAAATGTGTCCCCCTGGTCCTTGTACTTTCAACTAATTCGAACAGCTTTTCATTGTCTACCTAACCTAAACCTTTCATCATATTGTGCACCTCTATGAAATTTCCCCTCAATCTCCCTGGCTCCGAGGATAACAATCTCAGCTTCTCCAACACAACCCTGGAGCTAAAGTCTCTCCCCCAGTTACTGCAACCTGGGGAAGGATGAACAGGAACAACCTTTATATTCGCATAGTTTCGGAAGCTAAGGGATGTTTTTCGAAAAGTAATTAATCCCCCTCTCAGATGGATTTCCTATGGTCTTGACCAGACCTATGATCATCGCTAGGCTGTTGCTGGAACTCTTGTCAACTATCAGCTGGCATCAATCCTATGATGCCACCATGAGAGTGGCATTGGCAAGATTCACAAATTAACCCAAATGAATTCCCTCTAAATGTGCCCCGCAACCCCTTGATGAGGTGAGAGACGCTGCTCCTTGCCCCATCATGAATTTTGCTGATTTCTTTCAGGGGGTGGGAACCTGGCAGATCCAGGCTCCTGCACCAAGTCCCAGAGTTCTGGGTGGGAGACCTATCCCTCACCCCACTGTACCCTGAATTTCGAGACCTTATTTTCTGTCTCAGACTATGACAAAACAGCGACGTGGTGAACGGCTGGAGGAAGCAAGGGTGCTAAAGAGGGAGAGAATTGCTATTAATTGAACGCACTAATAGAACCAGTCGAAGTGGTCTTGTTACTTCTCTCTCTCTTTACAGAGTTCATTGTGCAGTTCGAAGAAAACAAGTTTCAGCCCAGAAAGTGGCATAATTTGACCAGAATTCCGGGCAATATCAACTCTGCAGTATTACGGCTCTCTCCCTATGTTAACTATCAGTTCCGGGTGATTGCTGTGAATGAAGTTGGTGAAGGTGCCCCCAGTTTGCCTTCCGAACGTTATCAGACAACTGGAACAGGTAATGGTCCTACCTTGACCTCTCTCTATCGTGTTTTCAAAAGCGTATCTCAAAGCCTTTTTTTAAAAAAAGAGGTGAACTGCAATTTGACTATATGATCTGTGCTTTGCATGGTCCAAATCCCAGGTGAATCATCAGGTGTTTAGTGCATACCCAAATAGTTTTTTTTTTAACATTACTCCACTTCAACCCTTTTGGAAAATTGCCTTGGCTTCGCACAGAGAAGTTGAAGATCTAATAGATGCCAGGTCATGATCCCTGAGGTGGGCTCTACATCCACCTCTGTGCCAGCCTGCATACTGGCATCAGGATTACTCAGCAGAATGGAGACTGGCACCAAGGAAATTCCCAGCATGGGAATCCCCACCACGCACCCCCCCCCCCCCCCCCCCACCCCCTCGCCCCCTCCCCCCCTCAGCTTTGTCTTCTCGGATATGAAGGGACGTGTTTCAGATGGACAAAGTGCCTGGTAGGGTTGGCGACTCTGCTTGGATGTATTCCTGGAGATTTCATGACAAAACTTCCCTCCTCCTGCTGCCCTGGAGCTCCCACCTTTGGTTGCCCAACACATCCATCCTCCTGCCAGCCGTCTTTCCGCACCAATTGAAAAGGGAACAGACTTGTAGGGCTGAATTTTACCGCGGGCTTCAGGAGCTCAGCAACTGGCTGCAATGTGGGTTCAGAGCCTGCACTGGCCGGCAGTAGGACCGGCTCGGTGACTTTGCCTCAGGCAGCTTGCCAATTAGCCAATTGAGGACACAGTGGGTGGGTTGCCCAATCAGAGTGTAGGCTGCTCTGAAGCCTTAGCAACCCCACCGAAAGAAGCCAGAGAGACCAGTAAAATTCTACCCTTTTTTGACTAAATTTGATGGCTCTTAACTGACAGTTAGTTAGTTGGATAACCAACAGACCAAAATTTACCAAGAAAATAAAAAAAGAAGCATTATTTTAAATGCCCCTCTGAGTACTTTTCTCTTGGATTGTGCTCACTGCCCTGTTCAGAGGGTCAATATTCAACGCTTGGGGACTCCAGGGCAATCCTGGAGGGTTGGTAACTCTAATGTCTAGTATGTCCCCATATGAATTGAGAAATGGATTGCTTCTGGACAGTGGCTTAGTGTTTCAGTATCCAACCCAGATTAAGAGTTCACCTGACTTAGTGCAGCCGACTAACTGAGTGAAGTTAGTTTGGAGTTTGGTGAGAGGGGAGTTTGGGGGAGGGGGAGGAGGAGGTGGTTGTTTCCTTTTTCTATCTTTCTCACCCCATAGGAATTGGTTCTTGCCCAACCACAGGGAAAGGAGCGAGCTCTTTGGTGAGTATCTGGTAAGTGGGTAAGTTCTATTCTATCCCTAAGGTTTAAAATAGTTGATAATTAAGTGGTAAAGTTAATAAAATATGTAAGAAAGCAACATTAAATAAGCAATTAATATAATTAAGTAATTATTTAAAGCACTTTAAGGATAGCAGGACAGGTGATATGTCCAGGCTGCAGCATGTGGGAACTCCTGGCTGTGATTGTGATCCAGGGTAAACACGTCTGCAGTAAGTGTTTGCGGCTCGAGGAACATCGGCCTCAGCATCATTGAGCTGGAGGCTGAGCTGCAGACACTGCGACGTATCAGGGAGGGGGAAAATTACCTGGATGCTTTATACCAGGAGGCAGTCACACCACGTAGGATAGGGTCTTCTGATTTGGTTGGTGGCCAGGGACAGGAGGGTGTGACTGCAAGTGAGGCAGGTAAGGGGACCCAGAGGGCAGGAGTACAGGAGTGTGAGCCTCTACAATTGTCCAACAGGTTTGAGACTCTCTCAGCTTGTTTGGATAAGAGAGGGGGCTGCAGGGTGGTTGAGCAAACTGACCATAACATTGTGTCACAGGGAGCCATCCATGTGAGGGGAGCAAAAAGGAATGTAGTGGTAGTAGAGGACAGTATATTGAGGAGGGAGGATTGACACTGTTCTCTGTAGCAAAGAGCAAGAGTCCAGACAGTTTTTTTGCCTGCCCGATGCCAGGGATCGGGACATCTGCCCAGGCTGGAGAGGAACTTGCAGTGGAAAGGGGAGAATCGAGAGGTCGTGGTCCTTGTAGGTACCGGCAACATAGATAGGATGAGGAAGGATGCTCTGCATAGTCAGTATGATGAGATAGGCACCCAATTAAGAAGCAGAACCTCAAAAGGTAATAATTTCTGGATTATTACTTGAGCCACATGCAAATTGGCATAGGACAAATAAGATTAGCGAAATGAATGTGTGGCTCAAAGACTGGTGTGGGAGAAGTAGGTTCCGGTTCGTGGGGCACAAGCACCAGTCTTGGGCAAAGTGGGATCTGTACCATTGGGACGGTCAATGCCTGGGCCACGCTGGGGCTGGTGTCCTCACGAGCTGCCTAACTAAAGAAGTAGAGAGGGTTTTAAACTAAATGGTGGGGGCAAGGGATTGAATTTGGGAAGATGTGGTAAATCAAAGAGTAGATTCAAGTAATAATATGGGAAATCATAAACAGACTGTGACAGGAAGAGACAGAGCATAAATCTAAAAGTAAATCAGCAGATAAGGCCACATGCTACATAAATAATAAAAGGACAAAGCTAAAGGTTCTGTATCTAAACATATGTAGCATTTGAAACAAAACAGATGAACTGATAGCACAAATAGAAATAAATAAGTACAGTTTGATAGCCATTACAGAGACATGGCTACAGGAAGACATAGATTGGGATCTGAATGTTGAAGGGTACGTGAGATTTAGGAAGGACAGGAAGTTAGGAAAAGGTGGAGGGGTGGCTCTGTTAATTAATGATGGTATTCACACATTAGAGAGGGATAACCTAAATTCAGGAAACCAGGATGTAGAAATGGTTTAGGTTGAGATGAGGAAGATTAAAGGCAAGAAGTCACTTGTGGGAGTTGTGTACAGGCCTCCTAATTGTAATTACACAGTAGGACAGAATATAAAAGAAGAGATAATGGGAGCTTGCCAGAAAGGTACAATAATAATCATGGGGGCTTTTAATCTATATGTAGACTCGAAAAATCAGATGGGCAGAGGTAGCGTAGATGATGAGTTCATAGAATGTTTTCAGGATAGTATCTTAGAATCTGGTATTGAGCAACGAGTTAGGATTAACCGATAACCTCATATGAAGGCACCCCTAGGCAGCAATGATCATAATATGATTAAATTTTACATTCATTTTGAGGGAGAAATGAGTGCATCCAGGATTAGTATTTTAAACTTATATAAGGGCAGTTATGAGGGCATGAAAGCAGAGCTAGCTAAAGTGAACTAGCAAATGAGGTTAGGGGATGTGTCAATATAAGTTCAGTGGCAGACATTTAAAGGGATATTTCAGAATACAGAGAATATATACATTACAATAAGAATGAAACATTCCAAGGGGAGGGTCCACCATCTCTGGTTAACTAAAAAAGTTAAAGTCAGTATCAAACTTAAAGAAAAAGCATATGATTATGCAAAGATGGGCGGCAGGTCAGAAGATTGGAAAGAATATAAAGGACAGCAACGAATGACAAAAGGATTAATAAGGAGGGAATGAATAGAGTGTGAGAGAAAGCTAGCTAGTAATATAAAGACGGATAGTAAGAGTTTCTATAGATATTGAAATAAGAAAAGAGTTTTAAAAAGTGAGCATTGGTCCTATAGAGAGTGGGTCTGGGGGAATTGATAATGGAAAGTAGGGCGATAGCGGATAAATGAAACATGAATTTTGTTTTAGTATTCGCTGTAGAGGAGACAAGTAACATCCCAGAAATAGCTGTAAATCAGGAAATGGGAGGGAGGGAGGAACTCGGGGAAAATTACAATCACCAGGGAAGTGGTATGGAGCAAATTGTTCCGGCTGTGGATTGACAAATCCCCAGGTCCGGATGCACTTCACCCTAAGGTCTTGAAAGAAATGGCTAGTGAGAGAGTTTATGCACTGGTTTTAATTTTCCAAAATTCCCTAGACTCAGGGGAGTTTCCACTAGATTGGAAAATAGCAAATATAACACCTTCATTCAAAAAAGGAGGGGGACAGAAAGCAGGAAACTATAGGCCAGTTAGCTTAACATCTGTCATAGTGAAACTATTATTAAAGCTGTTATAGCAGGGCACTTAGAAAAATTCAAGGCAGTCAGGCAGAGTCAACATGGTTTTGTGAAATGGAAATCATGTTTAACTAATTTAATAGAGTTCTTTGAAGGAGTTACATGTGCTGTGGATTAAGGGGAACTGGTGGATGTACTATATTTAGATTTCCAGAAGGCATTTGATAAATTGCCACATCAAAGGAAAATAAAAGCTCAGTATGAAGGGGTAACATATTGGCATGGATAGAAGATTGGGTAGCTAACAGAAAGTAGAGGGTTGGCATAAATGGGACTTTTTCTGCTTGGCAGGATGTGACGAGTGGTGTGCCATGGGGATCAGTGCTGGGGCCTCAACTTTTTACAATTTATATAAGTGACTTGGATGAAGGGACCAAAGGAATGGTGGCTAAATTTGCTGATGACGCAAAGATAGGTAGGAAAGTAACTTGTGAAGAAGATGTGAGGAGGCTACAAAGTGACATAGATAGGTTAAGTAAGTGGGCAAATATTTGGCAAATGGGCAAATGTGAAATCATTCATTTTGGCAAGAAGAATAAAAAGGAAGCTTATTATATAAATGGTGAGAGATTGCAGAGCTCTGAGATTCAGAGGGATCTGGGTGTCCTAGTGCATGAATCACAAAAGGTCAGTTTGCAGGTACAGCAAATAATTAGGAAAGCTAATAGGATGTTATCATTTATTGTGAAGGGAATTGATTACAAAAGTAGGGAGGCCATGCCTCAGTTGGACAGTACATTGGTGAGACCACAACTGGAGTATTGTGTACAGTATTGATCTCCTTATTTAAAGAAAAAAAATGTGTTAGAAGCTGTTAAGAGAAGGTTTACTGGACTAATACCAGAATGGCCAGGTTGTCTAATGAGGAAAGGATGGACAGGTTAGGTTTGTATCCATTGGAATTTAGAAAGGTAAGAGGCAACTTAATTGAAACCTTTTAACATCCTGAGGGGTCTTGACAGGGTGAAAGTGGAGAGGATGTTTCCTCCTGTGGGAGAATCTAGAACTAGGAGTCACTGTTTAAAAATAAGGGGTTGCTCATTTAAGACAGAGCTGAGGAGAAATATTTTCTCTGAGGGTTGTGAATCTTTGGAACTCTCTTCCTGAAAAGGCAGTGGAAGCAGAGTCTTTGAATATTTTTAAGGCAGAGCTAGATAGATTCTCGATGAACAAGGGGGTAAAAGATTATTGTGGGTAGGCAGGAATGTGGGGTTGAGGTTACATTCAGATCAGCCATGATCTTGCTGAATGGCAGAGCAGGCTCGAGGGGCTGAGTGGCCTACTCCTGCTCCTTATTCGTATATTCCTATGTACGAACTTTTTTCATATTACTTCTGCAAGGGAGCTGAGGTTAGTGTGGAGGAGGTTTCAGGGTGGGCACTGTCTTGACATTTGAGCATGCTGAACTGCATTTATAATGTGAGCAATCAGTTTTTTGGCTTGTTGTCCAATTGTATATGTTTGGCATTGAGAAGTCCGCGATGACTAATTCAAACGCTTTGCATGGTTGCAAAATTACCAAAAGCAATTTCAGTACCATGGACAGGGAGAGGATCAAGAATTAATGGTGCCACAGGTCAATTTGCAGAATCCAAACTAAGGGATGAAAAACAGGTAGAAGCCAGAAGATGGTGCAACCAAGCAGGAGAGATAAAAGGGCTGGTGTTTTTGTATCTTCATTTTAGGTAGAGTGTGAAATAGAGGAAATACTTGCGGGCTGAGTGATAGCCTGACAGGCTGAGATGTGAATTCTCCATCCATGGCTGTTGTTGTGGTACCACGTTAAGTGGGTGTGGTTATGTTTTCTGTATACATCACTAGAGGGGAAATGATGCAATATATCATGTGATTCAGACTTAGTCTCAGTTTGTTCTGAGGAAGCTGCCAACTCAGACTTGTGCACAAGTTATCTAACTGAGTAATACTGCTACCAACTTCTCAAATCCTTAATAAATGAACCTACCTGTTTTTGTGTTAACCAATCCCTTACACATGGTCAGTGACTTGATCTATATCTACTAAGTAAGCGCAAGGAGAAGAAAAACACAACAGTAAGCTTCTTTCTACCAGCCCATAGTGGGGTGAGTCCTAAGTAAGAACATAACAAATAGGAACAGAAGTAGATCATATGGCCCCTTGAGCCTGTTCTGCCAATAGCTTCACTATCTTGCCCTCTTCCCATTTTTATACATTGCAGGAACTCTTCCCCACCATTCTTTTTCCTTTACATTGTTACTGTCCAAATGTTAGAATAATCGAACGCTTCAAACTGAATTCAAATTGTCAAACTGCTGACAGGGTGGGATTCAAAATCACTATCTCAGGATTACTAGTCCAATAACACAACCCTACCCAAATGATGGGAGGTTTTATGGGCTTCCACAAGCCATAATATCAGGCGGTGGGGGAGGGGTGATTGGGACACCCCACTCGGGCTCACCAACTCGAATATCTTGTTGGCTGTCAGCCCTGAAATCAGAGCAGGAGCTCTGATCTCCAATCATTGGGATTATTTGGAGCAGGGTGTGAATCCTGCACCTTCTGACTCCAAGTTGGGAACACCAACAATGAACTAAAGGCTCACTCCTCGAAAAAAAAGATTGCAGCTATAGAAATAAATGTACCCTGTAGAATAATCAAATATTGAGGCCATAAAGCAGTTGAAATAAATTGAATCAAAACCAAGGAATTGTTTCACTGCAGAAGGAGGCTACTTGCCCCATTGTGTCTGTACTGGCTTTCCCAATGAGCAACCTCACCTCATTCCATTCTCCTGCCTTCTCCATGTAACCCTGCACATTCCTCCTCTTCAAATAACAGTCTGATTCCTTTTTGAATATTTCAGTTGAACCTGCCTCCACCACACTCTGTGAGGCAGTGCATTCCAGACCCTAACCGCTCGCTGCGTTAAAATGTTTTTTCTCAATATCACTTTTGCTTCTTTAACTAATCACTTTAAATCTGCGTCCTCTCATTCTCGATCCTTTCACGAGTTGGAACAGTTTCTCCCTGTCTACTCTGTGCAGGCCCCTCATGATTTTAAAGGCCTCTATCAAATCTCCTCTCAGCCTTCTTTTCTCCAAGGAAAACAGTCCCAGCTTCTCCAATCCCGTCTTCATAACTGAAGTTCCTCAGTCCTGGAATCATTCTCGTGAATCCTTTTTGCACCCTCTCTAATGCCTTCACATCTTTCCTAAAGTGTGTCGCCCAATTGCCTTAATACAAAACTTTTACAAAGCTCTTCCACTCTAAGCCATGAGCTGCCTTCATCCACAACACCATCCACTTTGGTTTACTAGCTTTCAAAAGGTGTCAAGTTCTCTGATCTGGAATTAATTACTCCGGGAGATACGGTGTATCGTTGCATGGAACTCTCTTGAGTTCAGTGGACCATGTTGTAACATCACTTTATGTTTGCCAGCTCCCGAGATCAATCCGACTGATGTTAGAGGGGCAGGAATATCAAGATCCAGCATGGAGATCAGATGGACGGTAAGCACAGTTTGTCCTGTTGTTCCACACGTTTCATTATAAACCTCTTTGTTTAACCACTTACTCAGGTAGGCTGTGGAGGAAAGAGGTGAGCTGTTAACTGAGGAGGTCTGTGAGGTGCTATATAGCTGTTCACTGGGACAGTCTGACAGAGATAAATAACCGTCCTAGAATACAGGGCAGATACCTGTGGATGTCGAGACTGGATCTACTCGCTCAGCATTAAGGGGAATTAGTGATACAAAGGCTAACTTAATTTGACGGGGTAGGGGGAAATTATCTGAAGTCCAGCTGTGGTTTTGTCTGTAATACCTTATGAGCTGTTCTACCTTTTTATTCTGGATTTCATTTTCTGCTTTTCAGCCTCTGAATGGCACACAAATCAGCGGACCAAATCTCAAGTACATAGTCAGCTGGAGGCAAAGAGATGTGGGTGGGGAATGGTCGACCGTCACGGTCACTAGGCCTAGTTACGTCGTCTCACCGACACCCTTCTTTACGCCCTATGAGATTAAAGTGCAGGCGATCAATGATTTCGGAGCAGGTCCTGAGCCAAGAATTGTAATTGGATACTCGGGTGAAGACTGTAAGTATACTGAGTGGAGCGAGCTGGATCCTGTGCGTGCTGCCACTTTAAACGGGCAGCGTACAGAAAAATACTTCTACGACAGAGTTCTAATTGTCTGCCTGTGAGCTGAGGGTTTGGTTTTCATACTTTATCAAGGCCTTCGCCTTGGCTCAGTGGGTACCACTCTCAGCCCAGGCCAGGGCTGGAAGGCTGTGAGTTGAAGCCCTCACTATGGAAACTTGAGCCCATGATCCAAGGTGACAATTCAGCGTGGCTCTGAGGGAGTGCTGTGCTTTCAGAGGACCTGAGTTTCGGAAAAGACATTAAAATGAGGCTGCATTTAGCCCCTCAAGTCAAAGGCCTCATGGCACTGCTGGAAGAAGAACACAGGGATTTTCCCTGTTGTCATGGTTAATATTTATCCTTCGACTAAAAGCAGGTTATCTGGTCATTTATTATATTTCTGTTAGTGGAGCCTTGTGTGCAGATTGGCTGCTGCATTTCCTTACAATAATGACCACATTTCGTACGTACACCATTGGCTGTAAAGTGCTGTGTGATGCCCAGAAGTCATGAAGAGAGTTATATAAATGAAAATCTTTCTTTGTTGTATTGTTGGTGTGGACACTTTTGATGTTAAAAGCAAAATAGTTTGGGGGAAGACTGAGAGTCAATTTTCAGCCAAGTGCAGCAACAGTGGCAAATCTGAAGCCTTGTTAAGTTTCTGCTATCTGTACCCCCCAGCAAGGTAAATTTATTCAGTCGAACTTATTGGCAAGCTTAATCCTCAACTGAGAGAAATTTCAAATCATTATAAGAGCTTGGTTAGCTATGCTAGCTATAGATATGATCTTAAAATAAAGTGTTCTCACACCCAAGAGTATTTGGACTAAAAAAAGATGTCTCAGAATAAAATATACACAGTATAATGTAGACAATTTAACTTATTGAAGAGTCTACCTCTGTCTGAATTTAGAACCTCTAGAGAATCCTAAAAGTGTTAGAGTCCTTGAGGTTTACAGAGTGAGACTATAGCCTTTATAATGGTTACTTTATAATATTTTATTATAAGCTCAAATCTTGGATTACATTGTAGCAATGTTTTGAATATTAGTGTAAATGCAAGATAAACTAATTCATCTAAAAATAAATGCAAAGTACAAGTTATTTTGCCGAGAAGTAACTGTAAACTTCAAATCCATTTAGAAAATCCAGGTAGGATATTCAAACTAATAACTACATTTATACTCACGATCAAAAGTATAAAGTGTAGTTTTCTGTTGTCTTGCCTCAGCTCTGAGGAGATTGACTAGGATCTCAACTCAGTGATGTTTGCGCAAATCTGAGCCTGATGTTTATCTAACTGTCTAAAGAAAGCCTGTTGCTTTTAACATAACACGAATATTGTCTGTGTTACTGTTAGATTTCTTGAGTATTTTTGAGGGATTGTTGATGGATCAAAACATGTCACTCTGACTGTGCAGCTGGTGTTAGTTTTCATAAATTATCTCAAGGCCTGTCTGGAAAAGGCTTTCTCGAGGCCTTTGAGCTTGTGTATGGGTGTGGAATTAACGTGTGTAATGTTATCTCTCTTTGCTTTTGCCAAGGATTTCTTGTTGAGTTTTTAGCTGAATTAAGTTCCGAACCCTTTCATTAAATGGGTTAAATCCTTAACAGCCTGAATTTCACAGGTAGCGCAAAGGTCTTCCTATCAGCAACAAAACCTGCAGTTATTCAGCACCTTCAGTGCAGTAATACATGGTGCTTCACCAGAGCGATTATCAAATAGGAGATCTTAGATCAGATGACCAAAAGCTTGGTCAAAGAGGTAGGTTTTAAGGAATGTCTAAAAGGAGGAAAGTGAAGTAGAGAGGCAGAGAGCTATAGGGAGGGAACTCTAGAGCTCCAGGCCCAGGCAACTGAAGGCACAGTTGCCAATGCTGGACTAATTAAAATCCAAGTCGCAGAAGAGAACAGAATAGAGGAACTCCGAGACTGGATGGTCATAGGACTGGAGGACATCGAGAGATAGGGTGAAGCGAGGCCGTGGAGGGATTTAAAAACAAGATAAGAACTTTAAAATCAAGGTATTGTCGGACAAGGTGCGATATAGTAGTAGATGAACTATGGCCTCTAAAGTTGAAGTTATTAATGCATTATCTTTTTGCCCAATTATAAACCATTTAGTGCTGCCTTAGACCATTAGATGAAAATCAGTTCTGTGTCTCGCTGTGCTGTGAATACTGACCTTTGAACTTGTTCTTGTGGTTATATTTAGATCCCAGTGCAGCACCCACCAGTCTTTCTGGAAGGATTATTAACAGCACTGCCATTCTACTCCAATGGAGATCATTGCCACCGGATACTGTTCAGGGATATCTCACTGGCTACAGAGTAAGTAGCTGCAGAACCCTTGATTCTACTACTAAACCTTGCTGCCTGCAAGGTGCAGCTCTAAATTAATTGAAATCTATTGGAGATTCCTTGCTGCAAAGTCTGTGTATGTGTGTGTGAGTGAGAGTATTTGTGTGTGTGTGTGTGTGTGTGTGTGTGTGTGTACGTATGTGTGTGTGTTTGCAAGTATATTTGTATGTGTGCGCAATGTCCAGGCAAAGTACCTTGATTAATCCCACCTTTCTATTGTCTAAATTAATATGGTGAGTATGATTAGCACCAAGTCAAAAATGAATGCAACAAACTCCACTAAATTATTCCCATTGGCAGTTCCTTGAGGTTCAACACTCAACTCACTGCT
Source organism: Carcharodon carcharias (assembly GCF_017639515.1). Lineage (NCBI taxonomy): Eukaryota > Metazoa > Chordata > Chondrichthyes > Lamniformes > Lamnidae > Carcharodon > Carcharodon carcharias. The sequence continues at coordinate 10,373,636 of NC_054475.1, forward strand.
TTTCCTCATTTACTAGAACAAAGAATTGAAGCTTGATCACACTTTTCTACCAACATCACCATTCGGTTATAAATCATTAGCTCAAATAGAGCATCAAAAGAACTCCATAGTCACCTGGTTGGTGCGGGGGAATGGAGGCTTTAGTTGAACCCCAGAACACCTTGGAGCATGATGTTCTCCAAAGGATGCCAACACAAGGAGCAAGATTTAAGGATTGAGATGTACTGTAAGACAGTAGGGCAGCAGAGAGCACCAGTTGGTGTACTCAAGTTTCTAGAGGAATGTGGCATATGGGCAGCATCACCAATTATGAACCCTCTGAGAAATGAGACAGAAAGTCAATTGCAGAACTTTCCTTAAACTGCAAAGTTCATGCGTTAGAACCATTCCTGGGTCCTGACCATAACGGATCAAAGGTGGAATCTGCCAGGAAGTGGCCAATTACCAGGACGCCACTGCGTTCCCTGTCCAATTGAGGATGGTGGACAGGTTCCCGAGGTGGGAGGACAAATTGGAGGGCCTATGGCAGTAGACAGATGGCAACCTCACCAAGAGAGGAGGGCGCTGCTGAGGCCGGTAGGGGGGTGTGAGAGCTCCGTAATATGGTGGCGCCCTCAGAAGCCTGATCAATATTTGAAAAAAATGGAAAGCCCACGGCCCATAGGGACAACGGTGTGGATGCTGTAAACTTTCTCTTTGTCGGTCTCCATTCTATCATGGAAAGAGCATGTAAACTGATCGAGATCCTTCTTCTGCACAGATTCGGTATTGGAATGAGGGAAGCCTGCTGAAGACTAGTCGGTACAGGTCACATGTTAAGTTCATGGAGTCCCCCGGACAACGTCCGCGTGCCATTGTATCGGGCCTACAACCATACCACACCTATAAGCTGCAGGTAGCGGCAGTCAACGGCAGAGGTCCCGGTGCCTGGAGTGAAGAGTTTGCAATAAACACCACCGAAGGAGGTAAGCCTTCCCTTAGCCTGACCCAAGCAATGCTCGCTCTGCTGTAGTAATGGTGCAGTCACTTCACCTCTGCGCTCTGACATTGAACCAAACATCAAATAAGGTCCTGAGGGGACTCGACAGGGTAGATGCTGAGAGGATGTTTCCCCTCGTAGGGGAATCTAAAACTAACGGGTACAGTTTCAAAATAAGGGGTTGCGCGTTTTAAGACAGAGTCGAGGAGGAATTTCTCCTTTTGAGTGTCGCCAGCCTCTGGAATTCTCTACCCCAGAGAGCAGCTGAGGCTGGGTCATTGAATATATAAATTTAGGCAGATTTCTGATCTGCAAGGGAGTCAAAGGTTATGGTGGGGGTGAGGAGGGCAGGCAAGGTAAGGCCACAATCAGATCAGCCATGATCTTATTAATGGTGGAGCAGGCTCAAGGGGCTGAATGGCCTGCTCCTAGTTTTAATGTTCTCTCAGGTTGATGAGATAAGAACCCGCTTGCTCTGCCAGTAACCCTCCATACACAGCACGGAAAGTATTTATAATTTTGCCATAAACATGGTTATTCTCAGAAATGGAGGTGGCACTCTGATACATTGGGAGATCCTTTTCTGCAGTTAGGGCTGAGGCATTTTGTTCAGGGAGGGCTTTATATCATATTTAATTAGTGCTATAGTTGACTCCGTGATGATTGGCATCACTCCCCGTCCTCTGATCTATAACCTGAAGGACAGATCTAGGATTGCCAACTCTCCAGGATTGACCACGAGTCTCCAGGAATTAAAGGTTCACCTCCTGGTCACTGACTTGAGCAATCCAGAACAAAACTCCTAGTGGTATTAACTGAAAGTTGTGTTTTTTTTTGTTTATTTGCTTTAAACACTTTTTTCTAATTATTTCTAAAAATATTGGAGGCAATATAAAAGGCTGGGGTGGTTGGAGACAGGAGGTTAAGGGATGAAACAGCCAGAGATACATCCAGCCAAAGTTGGCAACCCTAGACAGACTGTGATCAAAAGGTAGGGAATTGCAAGATCAAATTTTATCACAAAATAATGACTCAGAATTTGCAGGAGTGGGATATCTCAGTGTGCTCGATTAGTTATATTTTTACCTCACCCTTCAGTGCAAAAGGATTTTGTGCTACAAGTCACTGTATGTGCAATTTGATAACAGCATGGCGAGGGCAATACGGCATCTGGCACCTTGGCGAATGACAAGACCAACAGCCTAGCTCTTTAACCCGTGAGATTTAAAGCGAGAGAAAGAAACAGGAACGATGGAGAAGAAACAAGGTGAACTAGAGTCAAATTAGATACAGGAAGAGAAATAGAGAGAGGGAGAAAGATTAAACGATGAGAGAGAGAGAGAAGCTTCCTGAAGGAGGAAGACTTCACAATTTTGATTGTTCGCTTTTTGGGTAAGCGAGGTTCCTGGATTTCATCATTAAAAGCGTCCTTACGCTGTTAACTAGCAGCCCTAACATCCTGCAGTGAGCTTAATTTAATGCTGAAAATTACTTGACACTGTTATGACCAGGTGGGAAGGAGTGAACTGGCTCTCCTCTATTCTGCCTCCTCGGTTAGATACAACAAGGGTTTACGTTTCTTTTTCAGAAAGAGATAGCCTTTTCCAAATCAAAATATATTTAACTATTTAAGCAGTGAGCAATAGGGAGCCAATCAAACAAAGTTTTCTTGAGTCAAAGAGAGAGCAAATTTAGTAACCACTAAACCCGTGGAAAAAAAATAATTAAAAATACAACGTCATATACACACACAGGTATCAGAAATAAACAAAGTTAGAGTCCAATAAAAAAAAGTTGAAAGAAATGCGGTTAAGTGTCCTTTGCTTGTCCTTCGGACATAGATTGTTAAATGTTGTGGCTGATTTAAATTAGCTGCTGTCTTGGATGTGGTCAGATATAGAGGATGTTGCAGTTATTATGGTTTGCTGGTAGATTTCTGGTAAAGTTGACTTCCAAACCAATTATTGTAGAGGGCAGGCACACAGCGGTATTGTCACTGGACTAGTAATCCAGAAACCCAGGGTAATGCCCTGGGGACCTGGGTTTGAATCCCACCACAGCAGATGGTGGAATTTGAAATCAATAAAAAGTCTGGAATTATTCATCTGACGATGACCATAATACCATTGTCGATTGTTGTAAAAACCCACCTGGTTCACTAATGCTGTCCTTACCTGGCCTACATGTGACCCACAGCAATGACTCTTAACTGCCCTCTGAACTGGCCTAGCAAGCCACTCAGTTGCATCAAACCACTACGAAGCCCATAAGGAATGGAACTGTACAGACCACCCAGCATCAGGTCAAACATGGGCAAGGAAACCTCCTGCTGATTACCACGTACCGCCCCACCATTCAGCTGATGAATCAATGCTCCTCCATGTTGAACACCACTTGGAGGAAGCACTGAAGGTGGCAAGGGCACAGAATGTACTCTGGGTAGGGGACTTCAATGCCCATCACCAAGAGTGGCTCGGTAGCAACACTGCTGGCCGAGCTGGCCAAGTCCTAAAGGACATAGCTGCCAGACTGGGTCTGCAGAAGGTGGGTGAAGGAATCAACAAGAGGGAAAAACATACTTGATCTCATCCTTTCCAACTTGCCTGCCGCAGATGACTATCCATGACAGTATTGGCAGAAGCGACCACAGCACATCCTTTGTGGAGACAAAGATGAGGATACCCTCTATCGTGTGCTGTGGCACCATGCTAAATGGAACAGATCGAGACTGGGCATCAATGAGGCACTGCGGGCCAACAGCAGCAGCAGAATTATACTCAACTATAGTCTGTAACCTCGGCCCAGCATATCCCCCCAGTCTACCATTACCACCAAGCCAGGGGATCAACCCTGGTTCAATAAAAAGTACAGGAGCAGCACCAGACATACCTAAAAATGAGTTGTCAACTGCTTGCGTGCCAAATAGCATAAGCAGCATGTGATAGACTGAGCTAAGCAATCCCACAATCAACAGATCAGATCTAAGCTTTGCAGTCCTGCCACATCCAGCCATGAATGGTGGTGGACAATTGAACAACTCGTTTGAGGAGGAGGCTCCACAAATATCCCATCCTCAAAGCTGGGGGAGCCCAGACACATCAGTGCTAAAGAATACACTTGTTCCAAAAGAGAGAGGGAGAGAGAGAGCTTTCAGCCTGTCTTTTCTGCTGAAGCCTTTATTGCAAATCTCTCTGCAGTGTCTGCAGCCTGGCCTGGTGTACTTCACCACTGTATATTTCCAAGAGGTTTTGGTTGGGTCTGTCTGTGGCATCCATTGTTTCAATATCCAGCACTTTGCATTTTAATGTCCCTTCCTGAGACAGTAAGTTTCGATGGAATATTTGAATTATCGGAAATGCTTCTCTCTTTACACTCCCCTGAGGGTGTCTTGCTTGCTTTTTCTCTTTCACCTTCAAAGGTAGCCTTGCATTTTTAAGTAGTTTATTTCTGCCTCCTCTCAAATTTTAAAGTTTCCAGTCAGTTGACAAATCACATTTTCAAAAATAATGGGGCAAAACCTCACAACAATGCTAATGTTTGAGCATTGAGGCTGAGTTCCTGTTTTCATGAGGCAAATTGTCCAGTGATTTGCGGTGGTTTGTAACTTGTGGACCATCTTTACCTTGCCACAAGTTTCTGGGTTATTTACACACTGATAATGGCATGCACTGTAAAACACACAGTTGATTTCCCAGCAAATTCTGGGCCATTGAGTTTACCCAGTGAGAAATAGAATCCAGCTGATTTTTGTTCTGTGATTTCAGCAGAAGATTCTCTCCTGCCAATTATTATCCCAGCTTTGGAGACAAAACATCACCTCTGGCTGTTTAGACTTCAATGTTTTGGCCTATCAGTTGGAACCTCCGGCGAGCTTGGGAGGTGAACTCGTAACCAGTGCATCTTTGCAAAAGCTCTGGAGCGACTTTTGGATCTCTCATCGACTATGAATTTACAGAGCACCTATCTGAAATGTCCCAGAAGTAGAACCCAAAGGCAATTATTATGAGAGGGCCCCAGTCTCTTTTTTTTAACCGATTTAAATTGTCCAGTCAAGAAGACTTGGGAACATTAGTAATGACAATACAAAGATTTTACTGATTTTTGTTGACAATGCCAGGTCCTTGCAGTTTTGTAAGTTCTTTTTAATGTTCGTCACAGCTGCCTCCTGACTTCCTGTCCAATTTTTCTCTCAGTGCCAGGGAGACCAGGCTCTCTAAGGATCCGGCAACCAGACCTGGAAAGTATTACGTTGCAATGGACTCATCCACGTGATCCAAATGGAATCATCACCGGCTATGTGATAATGTACCACCCATGTATGTATCATGACGGCTGTCCAGTCCGACAATTGGTGTATGTAAAACAGAATGAATGTCCTGGAACATTAGCGTGAAGTTAAAAATAAAGTTGTCATTGTGTTATGGACAGGGCTTTAACACAGAATTTCATTACAAATGATGTGCACTCTTGAGCATGAGATGCCCTGGTTGTGTTACAGATTGAAGTGGTCTGATTGTTGACTTGGAAACAATGCAGAATTATTGCCCCTAAAATAGAATCCCTTTCCTCTTCATTACCGTGACCCCTAAATCTCAGTTTCCACTATCGATGTCTAACTTCGGGCCATTGGGTGGGTCAGGGGTTTTCAGAGAGAAGGGTAAGTAAGTGTGAGAGGGATGGAGGTGACGTGTGATTTTATCAACATTGCAGTTTCTTCCTTGATAAGATGCCTTTGATCTCATTATGATTATGATTCAGATTGCAGACAACTAGCATTATAATGGTGATGGGCAGTGTCATGTAATGGGTCAGTCGAATATATATGTTAACAAGTGATGTAGACTGTGATGTATCTGTGACATCAGCTGTCCTGTGCTAGAGACTGTATAGCAGACAGGCAGCAATGAGAAGAGATGTGCCTACTCAGTAACCCACATTGTATATATTGTACATAGTGTTAATAAACTAGTTTTGGGTAACTACCTGCCATCCCTCTTCATTAGATGCATGACCTAGCAGGTCTATCATACAGGCTGCAGTGTCACAATGGCAATCAGCAATGGTGGTAGTGGTGATGAGAGGTATGGTTCAGTAGTGTTAATTCTGTGAAGGTTGTGGGATCAGTGAGTTGGAATTGGCAGTGAAATGGCAGCAATGGGCAGAGAGGTGAAAAACATTGCCAAGCAGATAATAAATATTTATGTGAAAGTGGGCACACGTTTAATATTGGTGACAGGACTTTGGGAGCTGACTGTGCACAAATTGGCTGCAGCATATCCTCCGTTACATTTCAAAAGTCCTTAATTGGCTGGAAAGCACTTTGGATATTTTGAGGTTGTGAAAACATTATAGAAATGATTTGTTCTTTCTTTAGTAATGAAATGGTATCAGTGAGTAGTGAAATGAGCATGAGGTTTTCTTTATTCTTTCTTGGAATTGCTGCCCATCCTTAATTGCCTTTGAGAACTGGTGATGAGCTGCCTTCATGAACCGCTGCAGTCTGCCTGGTGCAGGTACACACACAGCGCTGCTAGGAAGGGAGTTCCAGGGTTCTGACCCAGCGACAATGAAGGAGCAGCAATATAGCTCCATATTGATCCAAGGTGTGTGGCTTGGAGAGGAACTTGCAGGTGGTGGTGTTGCAAGGTGGGGTAGCGTCCTTGGCAGTGAGATGGCAATGAACAATATCACAATAATACCGGTGTGAATGAGTTTGGGCTTTTGTTTTGAGGCGGATTTTGTAACATCCACTTTGAAATGAACTTATTTCTTTCATTTACTTCCTTAGTGACTGGCTCCCGGGCAAGACGCAATTCCACGATTCCCAGACTTGGGCCTGAGGTAACCACGTACAAATTGGAGAGAGTTGACGCAAACACCAAGTACAGGTTTTACGTCTTCGCTCAAACCCGCCAAGGGCTTGGAGAAGCAATCGTATTGGACTCACCTGACTTTGAAAATGAAGGTAAGAGAGCAGAGGGGAAGAACCTTTAGCTTAACTGGGCCCCAGGCCAAACTAGCAAGAGAAACCCTAACTGATGCCCTTCTTTAACAAATGAAGTGGCCTTTGTGTGCATTGTCTGTGTCCTGCTTGAGGAGCAGGAGAGAACAAGGTGCCAGGGGTGAAATGGTTTCTGCAATCTCTAATCCAAAGCTAATTTGTAGACAGGCGAAAGGCAAGTGAAAAAAGCATATGGTGTTTGATAAAAGGAAATTAAAATTACCAGACATCCCAAATGATGGATAACTGCACATCATTAGTCCTGTTATGTATGACCTTCCAACTCACCCACGGGTACACACACATCTAAAACCTGTACACACTTTAAAAGTGCCTTTTACACTTCATCCTTATGCATGTGCATGGTACCTCCTAACCTGTGGTTACTAAGTTATTGCTTTGACACCTTTTAATAAAAACAACAGGTTTTAGGATCACACCCTGTAGCTATTGGATAGCCTTCTCCATTTACGTTTGAGCCCTATTGGCTTGTGCATGGCAATCCAAGTCAAAAGGCAACATTAATTACAACTTGATGGGGACGACATTTCAAACTTCCCTGGCCTCACACCCAACCCCACTCAGCCTGCATTGATGTAGTGACTGATCTCCAAAATGAGTAACCGCGTCCAACTGGCTGGGCTAGAGAATTCACACTGGGTTCGTCCTGTTTCGCCTGTGTGTTACTCCATCCCTGCTGATGTAGACTGGGTACAACAAGAGTGTCTATGTTGCCTTTTACTGTATGCGTAATGGGGAATGTGATGATTTCTCACGCAATTATAGGAGGGCCTTTGTGATCCCAAAATCTGATGTACCTAAACCCTTGCTTTTATCCCAGTCAAGGTGTCTATCCTGCTTTTATTGAGGGTCCAGCCCTACCGACGTTAATAAATAATAGTAATAAATAATAACTGCTCGTTAATCAATTCCTTTGTGTCAGTTTAAACCAGGTTAAACAGGATGATGCCAAGGCTTGTGGGCCGAGGTTTGGAATTCCAGTTGGTTCCTTTTTTTTTCATTTGATTTCTGTGAAGTCGAGTGAACTGAGTGAACAGGGCCCAGTGAGATTGGGGCAAATCATGGCGTGAGGTAATGGTTGGCTGACGTCCTTTGGAGTTTGGTGCCAGGGGCCCATTGTGTTGCAAAACCCCAGGCGCCATCATTCACGGCACTGACTTCCTGACCTTTAACCAGATCCTTAGGGCTCCATCAGTCGAAGGTTCTGAGATCCATTTCGTCAATTACCTGGGCCTGGAAAAAAAAAATCAGCAGCCAGCAATGCTGTAGTTCCCTCAGGACTGTGAGCTCCCCTGCTCACCCTGCCAGGGTAGAAAGGGTCAGGTGGAGGCTGTTTCATTGGTATGCCAGTGGCTGAGGCCAGCATTACTAGGGGTGAACTTCAGACGTCCTCCTGTCCATGTGGGCCAGAAAATCCAGCCAAAGGCTCCAAATCTGGCACAGTCTCGGGGACTCGCTGGGCAGAGGTCTGACTTGTCCCCTTGGCCCCTTTAACAGAATAGAAGTAGAAACTTAAGGAGGCCATTTGACCCATCATGCCTGTGCTGCCTCTTTTAAAGAGCAGACATGCTTGGTCCCAGATAGCCCAATTTTTTGTTCATAACCCTGTAAGATCCTCATCCTCAAATATCTGTCCAACTTCCTTTTAAAATTATTTATCGAGTCAGCTCCCACTGCCCTTTGAGCTAAAGTGTAAGGAAAGTGTTATGTCCAATAACTCTGTTTCACCCTTCAGGGCCTTGGCTCTGACCCCGCCCTACTTGTACCCACCACCGAAGTGGCTAGTGTGCTCCTTTCTTCCTGACACACCAGCCTCCGAAGATCCACCAGATCTCTGAGAGGAAGGCTCGCCGAGAGCCTCAGCATTCAGTACCATCAACATTCACCGGTGGTGCTGATGTCCTGAGACCTCCAGTGTCAATGACCTTATTTGGACAGGTGGTGGCTTGGCACTTTGCAAGACCATCGGTAAAATCCAGGTCAAGGCTGAGCCCTGGCATGTTTGGGTCTCAAGCTAAAGCGTGCCTCTTCCAGAACTCTCACCGGCACCAGAGTAGCCGTGGCCTCATCGGGGCCGTTCACCATGTTGATGGTTGTCCTTACACCTGAGCAATGGTAAAAGACCAAGGACTGATTGTGCTGCCGTTCTAAACTCCTGCTAGATACGTTGGTTCACAGTTTTTCCAGGAGAATTCCCAATGGAACCTCCGCTTATTCATTATGGCAATGGATTTCCCAAGCTCCAGCCCTCAGCTGACCCCCACCATACGGTGAGAGTAGATGGGTCTGGAGAAACCAGGTGTACTGCTCAATCAGATGGTTTTGGGGGGGTGGTGGTGATGTGCAGAGGTCTGAATGGAAACAGAACCAAGCCTGGGTTGGGAATTGGCCAAAATGTTTCTTAATTATTCAAAAGAAGGCTCTTTACAGAAAAGACCATGGGGGGCTCCATATCTTTCCTTTCTGGAAGCCCCAAAGCCTCCCCACCACCCCTACCCAATACCCTTCCTCTGGGGCTATCCCTGATCCATCTGCACAGGTGCCAAAGACCAATTTCACTTGGCCCCATCCCCTGACCCTGGTCACTTGCTGGGTGTTCAGGGTCTCGCTGTTGTGTTGGAAATTTTGATGCACAAATTCTTTCTTGTGAAAAGCCGGAATACTGCGGATGCTGGAAATCTGAAATGAAAGCAGAAAATGCTGGAAACACTTGGGTCTCTCAATGTCTGTTGAGAGAGAAAGAGTTAACCGTTTGTGACCTGTTGTGTTCTGATGAAGGGTCATCGACCTATTTCTCTCTCCACAGATGCTGCCTGACCTGATGAGTATTTCCAGCACTTTCTGTTTTTATTCCTCTCTTGTCAATTCTTGCCAAAGGCACTAATCTTTTAATGTACACTTTTTCCCTAGTTTTATTCCTTCCTTTCCCAAAGACAGTGGCCGTTGCTTGTGTAGGGTTTGAGTGGTGCCACATCCCTCCAAAAGAGGTCTTTCTTCAATTGGCAGCTAAGAGAGTGAGTGTTGGCAGATTATTTGCCCCTTAGAGGCATCATGGCCATGATCGGTAGTGTCCTCGGTACTTTCTAGCAGAGTCTAAAGGATCAGGACTGAATTTGATTATCTCTTCATTCACAGTAGGTGTAGAGCCCCACTCCTCACTCAGTAGAATTGACCCCTGGAATAATACACCTTTACCTATTGCAGGTGACTGCAACGATGCTCATTGCAATAATTTAATGACTGCAAATTGATGGTTCCCAATCCAAGCGGTTTTACCAGGGTCAGGCCTTATTGGAGTTTGAGGGGGTGAATGGGATGGCATTTCATCTGCTTGGGGTCAGCGGGCACTCATCCTAGGACCTGTAGTTTCTGGCAACTCTCCAGGGAGACCCGATTCTCAATTTAATCCATTTTCCTGGTCTTATCCTCTCCCAAGTGGGGCCATTTGTGACCTTATGGGAGCCAGTATGCCACTTGTATTGGCCTCCAAGTCTTGGCTGGGGAAGTGTAGATAGTAACCCCCACCCCCCCCCCCCCCCAACGCACCTGACCCCCCAACGCACCTGACATGCCTGACGCTGTGAGGCTTGGTTAGGCTTCACCCCTTTCCGAGAGCATTCAGAGAGTTCAGTATGTCAGGTTTTTGCCATTCACCGAGTAGTTGCTGGAATGCAGCATGAGAGGCGAGGACATTCGATCCCTAATGTTCCACACCACTCTGGACTGAAAAGAAATCAGGAAATGCCAATCTTGGATTGTGGAAATCAGAAATATCTTTTAGCTTCCTCAGAGCTGGTGGAAGCATTAGTAATGTTTGGACCTTGTGTTTTTAACACCAACCGTCATTTGGAGAATGTAATCAATATCTGGGAATAACTTGAAGACTGGGAGTGAATCAAGGAGTTCAGATGATTTATGTATAGAATGGAAGATACCTGCTGGAATCTAATCAAGAGATTCAGATCATTCATAAGTAGAATAAAGGATACCTGGGAGTGAGGTATTGGCTTCAATCTAATCAAGGCTCTTTGGGTAAGCAAAGTATAAAAGCAAAACTTAGTTGTGATAAAACCTCTGTCTAACACGATTAGATTATAACGTACACAGGTTATTTTTATCACACATGCTGTGAAGTTTGAGATACCTGTACCAAGTTGGGGTCTGTTGTTTGTATTGCTGCTGACAATCAGTGGTGTAAATATACAGTGAAGGACTTAAACACTCTGAAACAAACACTGAAAATGTATTTACAATTGATTATGGAAAATAGCAGTCAGTGTGTATGTTATATAAGACGGTGAGTATGCACCACATCACAGGGTCCATTACAACAAAGTTAATGAATGTTAGACTATTAACAAGTCTTCATCTTTTGTGTCTATGACCATGTACCTGTTGTCTTTTTAATATTTAGTCTTGTTTGTTTTGCTCCCTTTTCTTCCTCTTTGCCTCTCTATCTGAAGCCACCCCTACTTCTGAGATTGCAAAAACAGAAGGAGGTAACGGGAGAGTGGGGTGGGAGGAAAGGGGGAACTGCCTAAACGTCAAAATAGCACTGTGTTCATTGCTAGAAAAACAGATACTGGAGAACGTCTAGAGAGTCAAAGGCTCTAATCTGAGGGCGTGGGATTCAGGGGTTAGGGCTCAATTTGTAAATGTTATCCCAGCCCTGGGGTTAGATTACAGCCTTAAACTCACAAGTATCTGCTATTTTTTTTTATATAATATATACTGTTTGCTGCTTTCTTTCTGTTGGTAAGTGTACGTCTTTCTGAATCTTGTCGATTTCTCAGCAGCTCAGCTGTAGCACCTTTGTGAGAGAGGATTTGAGATCTTTTGCACAGCAGCATTACTGAGCAACAGCATACAGTAAATTCCAGCGAACTGCCTGCACAGTATATATTATAACTGGACCACACTGGCTGTGTGTGCACAAGCTCTGTATGTACATCCCCACGACCTGCCCTAGCTTTACTATTTACCCTGTCTTTTTGACAAAACCATCAAAAAAAACAACAGCAAAACACCAAGTGCCCTGTGGTGTTTCCGTGTGGATTGCAGGTGGCACAGCTTTGATGCACTTCTGAGAGGAATGGGTATATAGTAACGTTGGCTCATAGACTTCCCAATAGCATCACTTCTTTGGATAGCTTTCTTGGCAGCACAGGGACCTGGAGTATTTTGGGGACGCCGTTGTCTCACAATTTCACTGGTTGCAAAATTTCCCGGGGAGAAGGGTCTGCAGCAATGGCAGAATGATCAAATGTGGGTGATTTTCGCTTTATTTTTGTGTGCATATGTGCGTTTGTATAGATCAAGGTGAAGAACGTTAGAGATGTTAAAAGAGGGATTTTACATTTAAACATAGAAACATAGGTCATCAGGCCCTTCGAGCCTGCTCCACCATTCAGTATGATCATGGCTGATCCTCTATCTCAATGCTGTACTCCCGCTCTCTCCCCATACCGCTTGACACCTTTAGAGTCTACAAATCTATCTATTTCCTTCTTAAATATATTCAGTGACTTGGCCTCCACAGCCTCTGTGGTAGAGAATTCCATAGGTTCACCACCCTCTGAGTGAAGAAGTTTGTCCTCATCTCAGTCCTAAATGGCCTACCCTGTAACTTGAGACTGTGACCCCTTGTTCTAGGCCCCCCGCCCCCAGCCAGAGGAAATATCATCCCTGCATCCAGTCTATACATCCCTGTCAGAATTTTATACATTTCAATGAGATACCCTCTCATTCTTCTAAACCCCAGCGAATACAGCATATCCAAGGGTAATTCTCTACGCTGCCTCCACAATCTTCCTAAGGTCCTACCTCAGAAGGACACCCTTAAGAGCACCTATAATCACAGAACGAAACAGCACAGAAGGAGGCCATTCCGCCCATTATGTATGTACTTCTGTAACATTTCCTGCACCAGCCATCTTATGGTCTCTCTGAGTGACATCACCAAATGAGTGTGAAATTACAGCACTGTTGGGTCCTTGCCCATTTGGAGTTGATTGGCACTGCTCAAAGCCCTTTTCATGTAGGAACCCTGCAGCCAGTGGACAAAGGAGACTTTTACCTGGATATTCTGAATTACATTTGAACACAAGCACCAAAGGTGGTCCCCACTAGTTCAGTCTTTTTATAAAACATGTTTTAATTGTTTCCCTAATTCCCTCCCATTTGAAGAGTTGGCAATGCTCAAAGTTACATAGTGAGACATCTTAGAATTCCTCTTCAGTACACAGTGCAGGTTAAATTACTGTATTCCCAATACAGGAGAAGGCCTCCAAACAACAACAGAGATTTAATGAATTGGGGAGAAAATAAAATGGAGGCAAGGGGCTTCTTCCATCCTGACCAGGAGTTTTCGGTGTTTTCCCTTTCTTTAGTTTTTGCAGTTTCAGTGTTGAGGCTGAGCTGTTAGCAAACAAGATTCTTGATTTTTCCAAAATGTGCTAGCTTCGAGTCAAGCCTCTGAATTGGGATCTTGCCTGATCAAGTTCCCGTTAAATACTCCGGACCCCTGGGCTGCCTTTCCTGTTTGCTTGTACCAACACACTCATCCCTCAAGCTAGGTATTGGAACCTTGTGCAGAGTACAGTTATGTGGTCCGGTGCCTATACAAGGCCACATCTACATCAGAACTACATGCAGCACTGGTTATGAAAAGCAGAACTGGTCTCAAAATGATCTGGTTTCTTAGACCCTCATTAAATAAAATAGGAAAACACGACCCAGGTGTAATAGTTGGCAAGAGGACAACATGACTGGTTCCAGGACAGCTATTTTTTTCTTTATTCTTTCATGGGACGTGGGCATCACTGGCGAGGCCAGCGCTTGTTGCCCATCCCTAATTGCCCTCGAGCTTGAGTGGCTTGCTAGGTCATTTCAGAAGGCAGGTAAGAGTCAACCAGATTGCTGTGGGCCTGGAGTCATGTAGGCCAGACCAAGTAAGGACGGCAGATGTCCTTCCCTAAAGGGCATTAAAGAACCAGACGGGTTTTTAACCATTGATGGTTGTCATTCCTGAGACTAGCTTTATATTATATAATACCGATTATGTGCATTATTATTAATAATATAATTTGAATTCCACCAGCTGCCATGGTGGGATTTGAACCCATGCTCCCAGAGCATTAGCCTGGATCTCTGCATTACTAGTCCAGTGACATTACCAATATGCCATCATCTCCCCTAAGGGAGAATGCCACCTCATAACCCCTGGCCCACACTATTACCTTACCCTGTGGCAATGAGTTGTGGAAAATATACTTTTTTTTTTAAAATAAAAAAACCACATTTCTAAGGTGGTTATCACAACTAAAGAGCCTTTAGCTTACTGGTTCTGAAGTTAAAGGCATTACACACTCTCTGCTCCACCATCACACCATCCTCATTAACAAGAATTGGATGAGGGCACGTTGATAATAAGGGGGCCCACCTCCTTTTATTGAAAAATGGAAGAATACCATACCTAATGGCCTGTTAATAAAAGTATAACATTGGAAACTTTCGAGTAATAAACTTGTGTTCCTGGGATTTCATTAACAGGCCAATAATTATGGAGAAAGACAGGAAATTCTAGCTACAACTTGTATGACTATTTGGCATTGTGGTAGTAGAGATGTGTGTCAGCTAGGCATTGCACAAGGGCAGGAATCAGGTGAATGGATGTGAAGATCATAGACCTGTTGTTGCCACACAGAGGGCCACACGTTATCAGCTAACCAACTAGGGGGGAGAGGACAGGATTAGGCTGGAAAATAGCTCACAAAATATATCCTTGGAATTACTTCACAGCTGATGGACACATCCGTCATTCTCCTGAGGACTGTGATATAGAACTCGCAGTTCCACAGGAGTATCAAGACTGAGGCAACTGTAAACCCTACAGGCACATCAAGAGCAACCTGGGAACCTTAGAATCCCATAGGCACACCAAGAGCAAGCTCAACAGTGTAGAACCCCACTAAGAAACTGGGAACAAGATGGACAATTTAGAACCCTAGGGGCAAATCAAGAATGGACTAGGTAACTGAGAACCCCGGGAATAACCAATAGTAGGCTAGAATAAGTAGCATCCACTTGGGCAAACCAAGTTCAAGCTGGACAGTGTAGACATCAAGAGTGGGCTAGATCTCTAAGAGCCTTTGTAGACACATCAGGAGTGGGTTAAACATCTCAGAAACTCATGGGAATACCAGGAATTGTGCAAGACGTTTCAGACTCCCAAAAGTAGGCTCAATAATCGCAGAGCTATTCAGACATTTCCGAGCCACATGAACACATCCAACAGTAACACCACATTCCTCAACTTCCATAGCATTGGCCTCCTCTCTGTGCTGGTACTGTGTGTGTGTACCAGGACTAAGTGTCCCAGCACTGCCTCTGTGGCTGGAATTTTCTAGCCCCTCACGCTGGTGTGACAGAAACATGGAAAATAGGAGCAGGAACAGGCCATTTGGCCCTTCGAGCCTGCTCCGCCATTCAATATGATCATGGCTGATCCTCCATCTCAACGCCGTACTCCCACTCTCTCCCCATACCCCTTGACACCTTTAGAGTCCAGACATCAATCTATTTCCTTCTTAAATATATTCAGTGACTTGGTCTCCACAGCCTCTATGGTAGAGAATTCCACAGGTTCACCACCCTCTGAGAGAATAAGTTTCTCTTCATCTCAGGCCTAAATGGTCTACCCTGTGTCCTGAGGCCCCTTGTTCTAGACCCTGCCCCCCCAGCCAGAGGAAACATCATCCTTGCATCCAGTCTGTCCAGCCCTGTCAGAATTTTATATGTTTCGATGAGACCTCCTCTCATTCTTCTAAACTCTTGTGAATACAGGCCTAGTCAGCCCAATCTCTCCTGATACAACAATCCTGCCATCCCAGGAATCAGTCTGGTGAACTTTCACTGCACTCCCTCTATGGCAGCTGTATCATTTCTTAGGTAAGGAGACCAAAATTGTGCACAATACTTCAGGTGTGGTTTCACCAGCTGCAGTAAGAGATCCTTGTTCCTGTACTCAAGTCCTCTCGCAATGAAGGCCAACATACCATTTGCCTTTTTAACTGCTTGCTGCACCTAGATGCTTGCTTTCAGTGATTGGTGTACAAGGACACCCAGGTCCCTTTGTACATCAACATTTCCCAATCTTATCACCATTTAAATAATACTCTGCTATTCTGTTTTTCCTACCGAAATGGATAACTTCACACTTATCCACGTTATACTACATCTGCCATGTATATACCCACTCACTCAACCTGTCTAAATTGCCTTGAAGCCTCTTACACCCTCCTCATATTCACATTCCCACCAAGTTTCATGTCATCAGCAAACATCGAAATATTACGTTTGGTTCCTTCGTCCAAATCATTGATATATATTGTGAATAGTTGGGGCTCAAGCACTGATCCCTGCTGTATCCCAATAGTCACCACCTGCCACTGCAAAAAAGACCCATTTATTCCTACTCTGCTAACCAATTCTCAATCCATGTCAATATATTATCCCCAATCCCATGTACTTTAATGTTACACGCTAACCTCTTATTTTCTTCTGAAAATCCAAATACATCACATCCACTGGTTCTCCCTTATCTATTCTACTAGTTACATCCTCAAAACACTCCAGTAGGTTTGTCAAACATGATTTCCCTTTCATAAATCCACGATGAATTTGTCTAAGGCCATTGATCTTCCAGTCCGGCCGATGTGAATGGAGATTTCAATGGCTTTCCGGCTTAGTCACGAGGGAACCCGCTGGAGAATTCCAGCCTGTCTGTCTAACAGGACCGAGTGTCCCGGCACTGACTGAATGGCCATCTAACAGGACCGAGTGTCCCGGCACTGACTGTATTCGTGGGCCACTCGTGGGTGGGGAAGCAGGCAAGTGTACCCGTGAATTAGGGCACCTTCCATCCACAGCATGTCTGCTGCCTGCCCGCCCACCTTCACCCCGCCACAATTTTACAGGTGACGGGGGAAGCTGACCGTTCCTGGGCCAATTGAGGTTCCTTCAGTGGGAAATTCATGGTCATTTAAGGGCCTTATCCCACTGCCACTCCTATTTTATGGAGGGGGGGGGTGGGGGGGGTGGTGGGGGGGGGAGAGGCCTGCGCCCAATGTGCAACCTAACAGGCTTGACCCCCCCCCCAAATACCAGTAGAGGTCACCGGTTCTGTTGGCACTGCTGGGAGCCCAGAGCTGCTGGCCTCCAATTGGCTGACAGCTCTGAGGTGGGGCTTCCTACTGGAGGTGGAGTGAAGTCCTGCCTCATACTAATTTTTGGGCCATCACCCTAGGCCAAGTGGAGACAAGCTTGTCGCTGACGTTTACGCTAGGGGTGAATGGAGCCTGTGCTCAGTGTATAATCCAGCCCATTGTTGTGTAACAGGACTGAGTGTCCCAGCACTAACTGTCCAGTCACACTGATGTTGTTCTGTTGTAACAAGCTGCAATTGTACTTATACCAAACAGCTTTTCTGGAAAAGTACTGACAAATTGCAATGAAACTGCATTTTAGTAAAATCAGCAAAAGCTCTTTGTTTAGAGACTTGTCAATCTGTGAGATAAGTTGGCCTGGATATCTTAACTAGTGGATCATTGCAATCTCCTAATAATTTATTTCTGTTGCAAAAAGTGTCACAGCAACCCTGACAAAATAGTCCAGACGGAGAGGGACAGGATGTGGGGACCACAACAAAAACTGGATAGATTTACTTTCCCTGTGTCTGAGAAACCAGAAGCTGCATTTTGTTCTGGCTTGCGAAATGCTTGGCTTCCTTATTCCAGGTGTGTGTGTGTGTGTGCACGTGAATGAGTGAGCATGCATGCATACATACACACTGGCTCCTGGCAATAATGCAGGAGCTGGTTGCACTGTGTCCAGTTTTAAAAGGCTAACTTGGTGAAATACAAGGGAAAGACTGGCTGAGAGCTGCAGCATGGCAGAACTGGTCAGAGGAATGACCCGGCACCTGGTGTTTCATTAAAAACTTTGCAAGTTTTCAACTGGTACGCTCACTGCTCCTCCCACCCCACATCTACCCTCATTCATGTCTGGCTTCCATCTGCATGTTAGAACTTGTAAATTCAGTCACGACATTACTGATGACTGAAAGACTCCTGTTTGCAACGGCGTGAACCATGTTCAAAGCGGCTTTAAATAAATATTGACAGTTAAAGGGACAGTACATCCTTTGTAAAAGCTCCTGAAAGGCAGACATTGATAAGAAATTATAAAAGTTGTAGAGTTGGTTATTTTGCCATTTTTTTCCAAAAAGGAGAAAGGAGGTTATGAAATCTTGACCATTGCTTTGTGAGTTGTTGTTCCTCCACTGTACTATCACGGAACAAAGTTATTTTTCTATTAAGGTTGAAGTTATTCAAACACGTGCAGGCAATTTAGTCTGCGTGGAATCTTAGAAAGGATGTTGTCCCTTTAAAAAGATTTTACAATCTATGGTTACCGATCTCCCTCTTATGAGCAGTTTGTTGATGCAGTGATGGTTCTGAACAGTCGGTAATCAGATCGGATGGCATATTGTTCGAACGGAGCCACTAACATGATGTTAAGACCAGTGGACACATTGTAAGAGTGGCTCATACACTCATTGAGGTCTCGCCCTGTGATCCAGCTCCATCGTTTGCTATCCAGGTCTCCCCCTTATTTAACCTTACCGCATGACCCACGGTTCGTTTTGCCAGTTTAGTTTAGTTCCTCACTCTGTCCACCTCAGAATCTCTGCACAAGAACATCCAACTCAAGTTGCCAACCCTCCAGGATTGTCCTGGAGTCTCCAGGCACTGAGTATTATAATCTCCAGGACACTGCTGCACGCAAACCCCAAGGAGAAAATTGTAAAGGAACATTTAAAAAAAAAATATGCATTTCCTTTTACTTTTGCTTATCAGATAGAGAAGCACTGGAGATAGCGGGAGAGAAGCTGGTTTGACTGGAAGTCAAGAGTAATCCAATCACACAACAAAGAAGCTCTTCCCTTTCTAATTGGCTGGAGAAATGCAGCGTACCTGGAGCGTGTACTAATAGCACAGGGGGCGGTTCAAGGTGGGAAGTCATATGATAAAACCTCTGGGGATGCATCCAATCAGAGCTGGCAACTCCCAACTTCCAGGTGCCATTCCTGGGTGAATGATTCTCAGATTTTGGCCACAAATGTCCCATCTCCATCTTTTGTAAGTATTTCACATTTTGTTTAGAAAATCACCACCACGCACCCCCTCACCCCCCCCGCCCAACAAAGGAGCCTTTAACACAGCCGATCTCACCAAAACCGGTGCAGACAACGTTTCAATCTGACTGCAGCACATGTCTCACCAAAATGGAGGGGCCAGTATTTCAAATTCAACCAAGCAAGATCATAGAGCAGGAGTCTGGTAGAACCCTGGGGTAAACTCAGAGCTATGGTCTCCAATTAATACCCCTCCCCACCCCTTTTTCATCACTTACTGTCCCCCCAGAAAGTTCTGTAACCCTGGTTATCTAAGTGGCAATGCTGAGTTGATGGTGTTTCAATCCCTGCTTCCATTTCTGTCAATGTCTCTCCTACACTAACCTAGCTTAATATTAATGCACCTCTTCCCACTTCCTGGGAGTGATTTTGTTCTCTCTCCAAACCTATCTTGGTGTCAGTCATTCTTCATCTTGAGTCTGAAGGTTTATGGGTTCAAGCCCCACTCCAGAGACTCGAGTGCAAAGTCTAGGCTGATATTTCAGTGCAGTACTTAGGGAGTCCCACACTGTCAGAGGTGCTGTCTTTTGGATTAGGCATTAAAACGTGTGCTCCCTTGGGTGGACGATAAAAGATTTTGTGTCACTATTTTGAATAAGTGCAAGGGACTTCTCTCTGGTGTCCTGGCTGATACTTATCCCTCGGCCAAAAGTACCAATGTAAATGATTGATCATTTTCACACTGCTGTTTGTGGGAGCTTGCTGTGCACAAATTGGCTGCTGCATTTCCTATATTACAACAGTGGTTATGTTTCATAAAATAGTACTTAATTGGCTGTAAAGCACTTTGAGACATTGTGAAAGAATGCTATATAAATGCAAGTTAACTTTGGTCCTTTCATTTTTCCTTTGCTCTTGTCCTTCTTCCATCCTTTACTTTCCTTCCCTATTGCCACCTCACCTTTCAGTAGCACTCTAATACATTACAGCGTTGAACTGGACAGTCTCCCAGCAACACCGTTAAGCCCTCCACGTGTCTTTTAAAAGATTGTTAAGGACCATCAATGCATCCTAGGGACAGGGGATAGAACATTGCGAAGATTCAATGTCTTTTTGCGTCCACCCAGGCTAGGGTGGTTCATTTCTGTTGTCTTTCTTTTTTTACCTCCTCTTAGTCGTGTCAAGATTTGTGCCCGTGCCAACCATTCCTGCCACCACCATCACCACCAACACCACCACAGCAACGACCAGCGCCGCTCCCCCAACTATCACCATCACTGAGTCCGCCCAGCCGGCTGTCACAGGCACCCATGTTTATGGTATCAAATCTTTCCTGGTTCTTTTAAGATTTTTAACTGTGCTGAGCGTAAAGCGTCACTGAGTTAGTGGCGCAGAGCAAACAAGCTGGTTGTTTCTTCAAATGCTAACTCTCTTCCTTAAATGAGTATCCACAGCTGATTTTAAAAAAAGGTTACAAAGAAATGGAGCAACATCTGGCAGGGTGTTGTATATTGGAACCAATTCTCTACAAGATGCTGTGTTTCAAAACGTTTTCGTGTTACACCAGTACACTTCCGAAGCATTCCCTTTATGTGTCATCACCAATTTAGTGCCATTATTACCCTAGTGGTAACCAGCTTTACCAACCAGTAGTCACATGAATATTGTAAATCTCAAAATTCTCTCTCTAGTACAGCCCACGTTTGGAAATCGCTATTTGTACAGTTCAGGGTGGTATTTTTTTAACTCATTCTTGGACTGTAGGCATCGTTGGGAATTGGAAATCATTGCCCATCCCTAGATGCCCTGAAAAGGTGGTGGTGAGCCTCCTCCTTGAACAGCTTCAATCCCTGCACTGGTGTTGCCCCCAAAATGGTTTAAACACAGAGATTTCCAGTGTGCGGGTAAAAACTTGTGTCAATCATTCTGCTTGAGCATAATCCTCGTGACAACGTTGCACAACAAGGACAAGGTGAGGTAAATAGACATCTGAACTTCTCTGATCTGAAATCTCTTTATTCGTGACTGACTGTGATTTTCTAACTTGTGAATTATTAAATTAACTGCAAGAGTGGGTGACCCTGATCATAACTCGGCGGCTAGAATGAACCTTTGGGCAGATTGGCCAAAGAGAGAGAAGGGATGTTTCAGCCTTTGAACCATTTTAATGGTCTTTTAAAATTCTTGGTTGTCCTCTTGCCTCCTTCATCTTTGAGGGAAATGTATTTCTGTGTGTTTGCTTCTGCTGGAGTGAAGCCGGCAGATTCCATTTCCTCCCTGGTGTGGGCGTAATACGCTGGGTAAAGTTAAATCACCGAATTCACTCCACCATATCTGTCCCAACAGATGCCCATGCCAACTTACCCAAAAGGGGCAGGTTTGGTCTCTGGGACCATTTTAATGATGCCTTTCTACGACTTGCTGTGCGTTTTCAATCTGCGCTTGACCCTGACAGCAGACGCTGCAGTTTTAAAGAAATAAGAGGAGCTTGGCAGCAGGCGAATTGAACCCGCCACCTCCCCACCCCCCCCAAATTCGCCAATCCTCTCACAGTGCAAGCAGCGTAGGATGGACACAATCATGCAAACGATCTAACCCGAATTAACGTAATCACTCAGCAGTGTTTCCATTGTCACGGAGTGAATGAAGGCCACTTGACAACCCAGCAGCTTGTTGTGGGTTATAGGAATGGGGCCGAGGCATTGGTGAAGGCCAGTGTTGCTCACACAAGGGGCGGGCAAGGGGGTGTTCTGTACTTAACATTGACAGCGAGTTCCCATATTCTGCAGCATTTATGTCGTGATTTGGATGGAATACCCCCTTCAAATAAGACCCCAAAATACGGTTGACCCCAGAGCAATTTCAAACCTTGCAAAATGTAAGGTTTTATTTTTGGGGCCGTTTCCCTCGGAAATCGAAGCCTTTATGGTCTGTGAGGGAAGATTCGGCAGTTTTTCTGTATCTGTCTCTGTCCAAGTATCTGCACTGGTTAAAGAGAGGAGTTGAAATGGGAAGACTCTCTTGCACCCATCTCTGCCACACTGTGTGCTATTGTAAATGACAGACTGCAGCCTAGGCTTCCCAACTGTCAATGCCCAGCGTTTTCCAAACATTGAAAGGACAGAAGTTTTCCTGGTTAGGGGGTGGCTCATGGAATGAGGGGGACATAGAGTAATGTGACTGAGTCCTGTGTTTTCTCCTCCCCTTTAACAACTAATTCAGATTGTGGCTTCTTCCACTTAATGTTACTCCGAGTTGTTTCTTCACTGTTCTCCTTTTGCATTCGGATATGTTATTTACCTTTGATCTTAACTCCAAAGTCTAGGGGATGCAACGATCTGCACCAGCCCTGTACCACACTAACTGGGACCATCACTTATTTTGTCTTTTCAGCCAAGTTAATGTGTCTTAATTGGACAAATTGAGTTTAGTTGTAGAATCATAAAAAATTGCAAGACCACAAAGGAGTCCATTCGGCTCATTGAAACTTTCCCAGTGCTAGTGCAACTTCCTCTCTCAGCCTCTGGCTAAAATCTCTGCCTATTGAACCATACCGCACTCCTCCTCACTCAATGTGTGCGTAGCATAGAATTGACAGCAGAGACTGGAGGTGGGGGGGGGGGGGGGGGGGGGTTGGGGGGGGGGGTGCTTGTAATTAAAAAAAAAACCACTAAAACAATTCTTAAAAAATTAATTCTTGGGATGTGGGTGTCGCTGGCAAGGATGACGTTTATTGTCCCTCCCTAGTTACCCATGGGGAGGTGGTGGTGCGCCGATTTTGCCATAGTTGTTTTGATTGAGTTGACTGGCTCACCAGCCACTTCAGAGGTAACTTAAGAGTCAACCAACATTAAGGGAGAATGTATTGTGATTTCAATCCTGAAAGACAAAACAACCCATTGAACCCTGGCGTGGTGAAAAAACAAAATACTGCAGATGCTGGAAATCTGAAATAAAAACTGGAAATGCTGGAAAAACTCAGCAGGTCTGGCAGCATCTGTGAAGAGAGAAATGGACTTAACGTTTCAAGACCGTATGACTCTTCTTCAGAGCTGGATTACCGTGGGTTCCATCTGTTAGAAGCAATAGCTCACTTCTTTATGGAAGGACACAATCTTAAATGTAATATTCTTGGTATATTGTGTCCTTGACTAATATTTTTTAAAGAACCATGAGGCAGAAAAAAGGAATGAAGAATTAAAATCGTAGGAAGATTTCTTACTACCTCATCAAAAGATCAGTTGTTGTCTGTCACTCCCGCTGAATTATGCTTCCTTTCATGCCCTCCTTTCTTTATGTGAGGAAGGCTAGACTGTTCCAGAGATTATGAACCAATGTTATGCTCTCTGTCTCAGAAGCCATTTGTTTTTTATTAATTTGCTCTTGGGATGTGAGTGTTGCTGGCAAGGCCAGCATTTATTGCCCATTCCTCATTGTCCTTAAGCAGGTAGTGGTGAGCCACCTACAACTGAATGGATTGCTCGACCATTTCAAAGGGTAATTAAGAGTCACGTGTAGGCCAGACCAGTATAGACATGATGGATTTCTTACCCTGAAGGACATTAGTGAACCAAGTGGGTTTTTATGAGAATATGGTCATTTCATGTTGGCAGAATACTGTGGAGGCAACCAGGGTCTCAGCCGCCAGCTGGAGCCAGCAAGGCCCTGCGTTGTCTGTCTTCGGGAAGACCCATCACATCTCTTGCGAATCAGGCACTTAACAAGCCAGTGGCAGGCCTTCCACAGGATCAAGGACCCCTGGGCGGAAGTCACACGTGTGGAGAGTTGTCAGCCAATCCGAGGTCAGGAGCTTTTCTGTACTCAGCAGTGCCACTGGGGAGGCAGTGGCTGCTGCTGGTACAACACCCACCCAAGGCCTCAGATTGAGGAGCGGTCATGGGGAAGGGGGAAGGGGTTTCGCAGCAAGGGCATGGGGCTGGAGGTGGGAAGGTGGCAGGGCCCCCACTCAATTAAACACCCTTCGCCCCCCCCGCCCCCCCCCAGCTCCCAAACTTGCCACAAGCACAAGATTCTGCTCATGATTCCAGATTTATTAATTAGTTGATTTTAAATTCCCCCAGCTGCCATGTTGGGATTTGAACTGGTGTCTCCACAGCATTAGTCCAGGCTTTTGGTTACTAGTCCAGTAACGTTACCACTATGCCACCATTCCCCCGAAACAGTTCATGTCTCACTAACATTTTTGTGTGCACTTCTTCCAACCTTCAACTTTGTGGGCAGTTGTGGGAACCACGCTTTAAGAAGGACGTCAAAGCCTTGGAGGGGGTGCAGGGAAGGTTTGCCAGAGTGATACCAGTTATGTGGAAAGAGTGGTGAAGCTGGGATTGTTCTCCTTGGAGCAGCGAAGGTTAGAGTGTGAGATTTAATAGACGTGTTCAAAATTATGAAGGATTTTGGGAGAGTAAATAAGCAGAAACAGTTTCCATTAGTAGGAGGGTAAAACACGGGTTAAAAATAATTGGCAAAAAACCAGAAGGGGAGAAGGGAGATTTTTTTTTCCCCACACAGTGAGTTGCTGTGATCTGGAATGAACTACCCGACAGGATGGTGGAAACAGATTTGCCAGTGCAGAATTGGGTAAATGCCTGAAAAATATAACAATTACGAAAAAAAGAGCAAAATGGCGGGACTAATTGAATAGCTCTTTCAGAGATGTAGCATGGAAGTCTGGTGGCACAGTGGGTAGCGATCCTGCCTCTGAGCCTAAGCTCCAGGTTCAAGTCCCGCTCCAGGACTTGACGGCCAAGTAAGGTGTATTCATAACGCGGCCAAACAGGTAGAGTATCAACCTGCAAATCCTTCCGACACTCGCCAATGACAGGTGGTAAGAACGGGATCTCTCTCCAGGGTGGTCAATCATGTGACAGAAAGAATGTTGGAGTTTCTACCGTCACTATCCATAGCTCCAGACTACAACATGCATGTGAAAGTGTGTGTTGCCACAGCAACTTGGACTCCCTGAGTGAACCCTATTGCACCATCCCCGCACACCCTTTTAGCGTTGGATATGGTTGTATACTTGAAGTAAAATAAAAGCAAAATACTGCGGATGCTGGGAATCTAGAATAAAAACAGAAAATGCTGGGGAAACTCAGCAGGTCTGACAGCGTCTGTGGAGAGAGAAACCGATTTAACGTTTCAAGTCTGTACGACTCTTCTTCAGAGCTGAATACTGAAAGTACTTGGCCAAAGATACAGGCATGATGGGATGATAGGACTCCATTGCTGATAGATTGGTGATCATCCCAGTGTGAAGTGTATCTAGAGCTGCAGCTGCATGGTGGTAGAATATGATTGAAAAGGATGTGCAATGTGGAGGGGGAGTGACTGGATGATCGTTGCATCCCCTGTATCTCAGCTGAGCCCTGCCCCCACTAACTTTCTTTCTGATGCCTGTTTAGTGGAAGCTCTTGGTACGATATGGAATCTCACTACGTCAGCGGGCAATGACTCCGTCAATATCACATGGAGTCACAGCTTCCAGAGGGAACTGGCGGAGTTTACGGTTGAATACATTCACAGTAAGCACCGTGCGAGGCGGAGTTCTCATTAGATCAGGGGAGGGGTAAGGTGGGGGTGCTGGGAGTGGGACCGGGGTCGGGGATCAGAAGAAGGACATTGTTCATCCAGACAGGGGCCTTGAGGTTTCCCACTCCTGTTACTGCCCACCAGATTACTCCATGTATTTGAGTCCATGCACAGGTTCACTTTAGCGCTTCACAGTCACTGAGTTCCACCTCCATAAGAGAAGGGGACGTTGGAGGGCGGGGTCACTGGAGGTGCGGTGGTAGTGAGGAGGAAGTTGGGGAGGGAAACAGAGTGAGGGGCACATGGCAGTGAGGGAACAAGGGAGAAAGGTGTCGCTGAGGGTGCAGGAGACACTATGCGAGAGTGGGACGATGGAGAGGAAGGGGACATGGAAGGTCTTGTTAGACAGGGTGGGTAATGTTGAGGCAGAGGAAGGTTGGGGGTGAAGGTGGGAGGCTGAGGGTCTGTTGGGAGGAAGAAACGGGAGAAAGTCAAAATCTGGGCAAGGGTGACAGAGGGGTGGGTACAGTGGGGGAGTGGGACGTGGTATCTGCCAAGTTCTGAAGCCATCTACAATGCCTGTGTCAGAAAAGTTGTACCCTTCTTTAACACTACTCCCAACCCCACAACTCCAGGTGCAAGATTTCTGGGCCCAACCCTCCACAATCTAAGCCCTTCTCCCAGGGGATAACTGCCCAATTTATTCTCTTCCCCAAAGCAAAGCTTTCAGGTCCTTTATTCTAATGCAGCATCCACCACCGGTGTAAGAGAGTATCTGATGGAGATCCACACAGGAATGGTCAGGGCAAGACCCAGGGCTGTGACGACCATCACACGTGACCCACGTGGGCTTCCGTGAAGTATCACCTGCCCAAGATGCCAACGTTGCTACCCAGGCAGAAAGGGAGGCAGGGCCTCCCTCCACCTGACCACTGTAAGGGGTTTGAGCTCTCTCACTTCAGGTTCCACTGGGTGTGAGCCGCCACACTAATTTGCCCCTCACTCAGCACTAACTGGAGGGATTTCACACTCTCCAGTGTGCGCAGCAGACATGTGTATTGGGAGATTTTGTAACCCCCAACCCCAACCCCAACCTTCTTCCCCACCCAACAGGCATCAACACACAAAATCTCCCCTCAAATTGGCAATCGGTGGGAGGGCAGCGAGATGGCTGCTGTTTGGGAAATTGAAAAAGGTCACGCTGGTCCAATAGATGTCTCTCTCCTGGGTTGATGCAGAGTAACGGGAACTCGGTCTTGTCTCTCAACCACGTTATACCTGACCTGGGGGGGATCCTTGACACTTCCGTTAGAGATTCTAATATGTTTGAAGGGTTGTAGCTGTCCTGGGACTTATTAATTAGGCTCTTCTTGGACTGCCTGAGCTTGTCTCCAAAAAGTTGACCCAAATCTCTTGTCTCCCTCATGCACTTCCAACAGGTAACGGTTCGGTGAAACAGGCACATGTAAAGGCGGGTCAGAACGCTGTCCAGCTCCAGGGCCTAACACCTGGGACCCTGTACAAAGTCAGAGTGTTTTCCACCCTGTTCCAAACAGTTACCAGCAAGACCATTACCATTGAGACCAGCCCAGGTGAGGCTGGAGTGGACCTCCAGGTGCATGTCTGTATTAGCACTTCTACCTCTTACTGCATCCTCCAGTTAACATATACTGCAGAGACCGTGAGGTCAGATACCAGATCTGACCTGACACGAATCAGCCATCGGTTCTGAAAGTTTGCATGTGCTTGCACTCTGTTGGCTGTGCATGGCCTGTCAGTATTGCTTCTTGTATATGGGATTGTCCACCATCTTCCAGGTCAATGCAATTAAAATCAGTCTCCACGCAATGGGAACACTGATCGGGATCTCTACGGAACAATGCACTAGAGGAACAGAAAGGCCTCCCGTGTATCTGTTTTGTCATCCATGCGTCTATTCATTTGATCGTTGTGACACCTTGACCTCTGCACTTGAGATTCCTGTGTGCCCGGTCCCATCAATGTAACCCCTGCACCTGGAATGCCAGTTGGGAATATGCCCACTGGGGCTGCTGTTGGCATCTGGGCCACTTCAAAGCCATGCCATCTGGTAACTTACCGGGAGATCCAACTCAGGGTGGGATGGGGTTCACCATAGACTTTAGGAGGAACCTTCTTTACAAAGGCCACAAAGTAAAGACAGAGCAGGCCTTTCGTAGAATGGTTACAGAACAGAAGGAGGCCATTCAGCCCATAATAAACCTCGTAAGTCTTTTCTGCACCCTCGAATGCCTTTACATTTTTCCTAAAGTGCAGTGTCAGTAAATGGACACAATACTCTAGTTGAGGCCAAACTAGTGTTTTATAGCTGTTCACCATTTGTATCTTGCTTTTGTGTTCTATGCCTCTATTTACAAAGGCCAAGGTCCTATATGCCTCATTAAACAGTTTCTCAACCTGCCCTGAACCTTCAATGATTTGTGCACATATACTCCGAGGTCTCTCTATATTCCTGCGCTTCTGAATGCAGAACCTCCCCCTCCCATCCCAATCTCAGGTCTAACTGCTTTGTGACAGGCTCCCAACTAATCTACAACACCCAACCCCGCCCCCCAATAATCCCCAAAGCCATTCCACATGTCGGTGCCTCAGAATGAAGGAGTGCGACCTGACATCATTTTTACCAGTTGTGTACCTTCACTACATGGAAATTCCCACAGTCTCGCCATGGCCAACTCTATCAACACCCAGCCACCACCCAACACAGTGACTGAAAATATATTGGCAGAGATCTTCAGATCTTCCGGTCTCCAGGTGGTTGTACCCCAGATATCCCCCAGAAGATGCTCTTGGGGACCCCCCTCTGAAGTCCCAACACATGGACTCTGCAGGAATTGCCAGGGAAGTTTCAGCTTCCAATGGGTAATTCCCCTGCACCTGGAATCCTCAGAAAAAGTCTCTAACTCTGAGCTGGAGTCAGAGACTTCGGAAGGTTCCACCTTACTTACCTGGATAGTTACCCAGCAAATGTTAGAGCCTGCCCCCCCCCCCGCAGACGCCTGCCCCCCCGCAGACGCCTGCCCCCCCCCCACAGACTCCTGCCCCCCCCGCAGACTCCTGCCCCCCCCGCAGTCCCCTGCCCCCCCCCCCGCAGACTCCTGCCCCCCCGCAGTCTCCTGCCCCCCCCGGCAGACTCCTGCCCCCCCGCAGACTCCTGCCCCCCCCCACAGACTCCTGCCCCCCCCCCGCAGACTCCTGCCCCCCCCGCAGACTCCTGCCCCCTGCCGACCTATTTCCCCTTCGACCCCTGTCCCCCCCCGACTTCTGTCCACCCCCCCCCACTCTGCCGCCCTACCCACTTACCCCACTCGCAGTCATTCACCCACAACGAAAAGCTATTTAAATTTCGCAAAGCTTTTCAGTGTGTTATTGAATGAAGACTTAACCCGAACATGGCAGCTAGTGCTGTAAAAAGGGGGGGTGCGGTTTGGCTTCCCCGGATGGTCTTCCCTTTACAAAGAAGGACTCCTAGAAAAGGTATGTCCTGCATTCCTGAAGAGGCCTGGTTCAGAAGTCCGGGCCAGAAATGCGGAACTCCGGTGCTGCGTACAAAAGGAGGTGAGCAGAGCGGCAATCCGACAGCGATTGCCACTCTTTGGAAGATACCGTCTTTAGACTGAGGTGAAGTTCCCTCAGCTCCACCCACGCTTTAGCGGTCGCTAATAGTCACCACTTATTAAGACCCACAATGTTGTGGGGTGTGGCTGATTCATTGGAGTTCACTCACAGACCCCGCAGCCAATACTGCAAACCTTATCCCCAGAGAAACTTTCCTTTCAGCCACATTGATTCCTGATGAATGTTTCTGCTGCTCAATGGTTGTACAGTAAAAGAATCAGTACTGTTTCCCCCCCACCCCCACCCCAGACCCAGGTGTAGACCACCCACACTGTGAACACTGCTTCATCGTTAGCTCTGCATGTTTCTTGAGTTATGCATGTACTGTGAGATGGTGCGTTAGACGTGTTGTGCGCGTGTTTCTGGAGCTGCTGATTCCTGCATTTTGGTTGTTCGGCCCCTTCCATTTAATGCTAGCCCTTCCTGCTGACCTTTGGGACATTGCTGTGAACAAGTTGGGGGCAGTTTGTCTGCTGTATTGTTTGGGCATCGGAGCTTCATGGTTCGCTCCAGCTGGGGTTGCCAATTGTGTTGGAGGTTTCATCACATGACCCCCTGCATTGAGCTGCCCCAACCAGTCAAACCACTCCCCCCCCCACCCCACCCACTTATGGTCCCCATCACCAATATTTTGCATAATTAACAATTGAAATTATTTTTAATTTTAAAAAATTCACACCATTTTTTTAATGCTCCTGTGATTTTTTTCGAGTACTGGGTTACGGGGTTTAATCCTTAATTCCTGGACAATCCTGGAAAGTTGGCAAACCTAGTTCTACCATGTCCCAAAGGCTGGGATGCTTCTTATCCATGTCAAGGTATTTTGCTTTACAATGAATTGCTCCCCCTGATGTTGGCCATTTTCATTGCTGGGGACAATTGTATTCTGAACTGCGTGTATGTTACCACCATCTGGTGGTTTGGATGGGCATTGTATTTGCAGTTTGAATTCTACATGTTACTAGCAGCCAACAGATTGGCTTGTTTATGGCAGAATGTTTCTGTTGATAGCATAATTAGGGTGGAATTTAGTCAATTCACCCTTCATTGTCGGTGCTGACCTATTTTTTTATTTCTAATTCTAAATCAGTGTGAATATGGTACTCCCAGCTTCTAGTGTTATTAAGCTTCCCTGTTAAGGCAGGTATCAACAGAGCTGTGCCAATCGTGGACTTAGACTCGAGCTCCGCGTCTCTTACAGAGTTAGCTGATCTCAGCTAGACAACATCTTGACGTGCTACATTGCCTGCAGCACCCCTGGGCAAGGGCAGAGGAAGGAGTAACTATCACACTTGATGATGAGTGAGGAGAATAAACCTCCTGCCTCACCACACGGGAATATGGTGCCAGTGCTCAGAGTCCTAGTCTCACCCAGGACAAGTGACCATTCAGGGGAGATCCCTGACAACTCCTTGCTGAGGCCCACATTTTTCAAAACCACTTGCCCTGCATCGTCTTTCCTGACCGTGAGCCCCTGACCGCAGTTGGCGCAGTATTCATTGTGCTAATTTAGCTCATTTGGTGGGATTCTCACCTCTGAACCTAAAGGGTCTTGGGTTCAAAGGTCCCCTGCAGGGCTTACAGTCATTATCCAGATTGTGTGGTACTTGAAGGAATGCTGAATTTCAGATGAGTTGTTGAAGATTCGATGTTTCTGTTCAGGTGGATATTAGGGGTCCCATCTGAAGAAGAGCAGAGAGTTCTCCTGGTATCTTGGCCAACATTCCTCCCTGAACCAAACAAAAACTGATTGACTGGCTGCTCAACTCATTGCTGCCTGTTGGATCTTGCTGTGTAACAAAATGGCTGCCACAATTGCCAACACAAGCGGCTGCATTTCAGGGTCATTCCTTGTGTGTGAAGCTGTTTTTGAGTAGGACGGTAATGTGATAGGAACATTGGAGTAGGAGTAGGCCATTCGGCCCATTGAGCCTGCTCTGCCATTCAAATTCTGGCTGCCATCTACCTGTTACACCATTTTTCCTACTATCCACATATCCCTTAGTGTCATGAGTATCTAGAGGTCTTATCGATTTCTGTCCTGAACATGCTCAATGATTGAGCTTCCATAGCCCTCAGCCCTCCGGCTGTGGAAGAGAATTCCAAAGATTCACCAAACCCTAAGTGAAGAAATTCCTCCTCATTTGTCATAAATGGCCTGCCCCTTATTCTGAGCCTGTGTCCCCTGGTTCCAGACCCACCAGCCAAGGGAAACATCCTATCCACATTCGTCCCGTCACACCTGTAAGAATGTTGTAAGTTTCAATGAGATCACCTCTCCTTCTTCGAAACCCTAGAGAATACAGGCCCAGTTTCCTTAATCTCTCCTCATAACAATAGCCGTCCCTTGTTTGGTGGAAAGGGGTGTTCACAGTTGAACTGGGCTCCAGCCTCCCTAACTCTGGTGGTTTGAGACCACCTGTGGCACTCTCACTCCGGCCTTGGGTAAGGTGAGTGTAAACTGGTGCCCTGAGCCAACAATCTTCCTACTCAACCTGTGTATTCCACTGCCTGACCCATTGGGTGAGGTCACGACTTTGAGAGGTGAAAGGAAGACTTAAATTTCTATAGCGCCTGTCATAACCTCAGGAGGTCCCAAAGCACTTTACAACCAATGAGGTACTCATAAAGTGTAATCACTGTTGTAATGTAGAAAATGTGGCAGCCAAAGTGTGCACAGCAAGCTCCCACAAACAGCAATTGGCCAAATAATCTGTTTTCAGTGATGTTGATTGAGGGATAAATATTGACAAAACACCAGACCTCCTCGGCTCTCCTTTGAAATTGTGCTATGGGATCTTTTATGTCCACCTGGGGGAGCAGACAGGCTCAGTTTACAAACTTCGCACTGAAAGATGGCACCCCTGACTGTGCAGCATTCCCTCAGTAACGCATTGAGTGTCAACCTAGATTTTGTGCTCAAGTCTCTGGAGTGGGCACTGAACCTTCTGGCTTAGCAGCGAGAAAGCACTACCAGTGAGCCGCAGCTGGTGAAGGTACTGTGGAGTTGTTGTTGTAATGTGAGCTGGGCGGGGAGGAACTGATGAATCTGATTTTGAATGGATTTATGTGGAGGCAGTCAACTGCTGTGGTCTGAGATGCAACAAATTATTGAGGCATTCTGAAACTGAGTGATGTGAGATCAGGCGAGAAAGCAGCCAATGATCCTTGGGCCTGAACAGCTTCTCGTGGATGCTGAAGGATCAATCAAATTAGCAAAGGCTTCTGAAATTCCATCAATGAACTTCTACACCAGGAATTTCTATGGGCCCTTTCCAGCTCTTCCATTGTAGTTTGGACAGAAGTTTGGCGTAAATTCTATTTACACATGTAAGCTTGGTTTCCACTAATTTCTGTTAAAGTTATGTGATGACTGTGATGATGTTTGACATCACACAAGCGAATTCCCTCAATGTTATGGCAGTGGAGAGGGAGTGGTCCCAATAGAGATTCCTGGCCTATCAGTTTAATCATTGTACCAAACAAACACACAACTAAAAACTAATTTGCCAAATCACCAGTGGTTAAGAGTTTAATAATTCCTCATTCACAATGAAATGAATCACTCTGGGGCCCGGTGTTTGTGTTATACAGACTAACAGTGACTTGTATTGTACACAAATTATCTCAAAGTTACCACGTTATATAAATGTGTGGAGTTCAGGACATGTGACTGTGGTTTCCAGTTGGGTAAGTGATTAAAAATCAGGTTTAACCCTGAACCCTGACGCAGTAACTATTTTAATCTGAACCCTGACTCAGTAACTATTTTAATTTGAACCCTGACTCAGTAACTATTTTAATCTGTACCCTGATGCAGTAACTATTTTAACCAGAACCCTGACTCAGTAACTATTTTAAATTGAACCCTGGCTCAGTAACTATTTTAATCTGTACCCTGATGCAGTAACTATTTTAACCTGAATCCTGACGCAGTAACTATTTTAATCTCAGCCCTGACTCAGTAACTATTTAAATCTGTACCCTGACGCAGTAACTATTGATTTGAGTTGAATTTGACTCTGAGAGCCTGTCTAGCAGAACATTGGACTCTCAGTCCAGGAATCTGGGTTCAAACAAAATCTCCTCTCAACATTTATATCTTCAATGCTGTAGATTGAAGACCTTGTGGTAGTTAAGGACCCCAGGGTGCTGGAGGACCCCAGGGCATTGGGGTATCCTAAGATAATGGGGATGTTTCTTGGGGTGTTGAGGTACAATGTGAATTGTGGAGAAGTTATGCAGCCTGGTAACATTTACCAACATGATGCTGAAGATTGCCATAGCGAATTCCTCACCTCTACTTCACCATGACGGGGTGGAATTTGGGAGGAAGAGGCCGTGAAGGCAAGCTTCTGGGACAGCGTCCTTGACCTGCAGTCTCCACATGCCCAACAGCCAGTTACAGGCCAGCATTGGGAGTCAGCTGACCAAAATGGCATGGATTGGATGTGGCCGGGAGGGGAGGAATTGGATTAATTATGGAGGGGCGGAATGTAAAAGAGCAATGATTAGATAAATAAAAGGAGTATTTAGGTGGGAATTGAATTCTAGGAAACAGGACTTTGAAACCCTTTCCAGCTTCACCATGACATACAAAGAGGGTTGAGTGAAAAGCGTACGTTAGTCTGGTGCTGTTTCTTCAGGTGTGATTGGTTTAAACATTAGGCAGATTCTCCTTTATAAGGCTATCTTGATATTATTTTATTGCAGCTTACACTAATAGTCATGTAGACATCGCCACACAGGGCTGGTTTATCGGCTTGATGTGTGCTGTGGCGCTCCTGGTGCTGATCCTGCTGATCGTATGCTTCATAAAGAGGAGCCGGGGAGGCAAGTACCCAGGTAAGAGCAGATGCTGAAGCTGAGGGTGGTGGGCCTGTGCCCGGGGCCTGGTGTTCTCAGTGGGAGGGAAATCGGACTCCCACTCAGAGTAGCCCAAGTTCCAGTCAGACTGCGGATTTCAAATTTCCTGGTTTTATTCTTTCACAGGATGTGGGGGGGGGGGGTCACTGGCAGGGCCAACATGTTTTTGCCCATCCCTAATTTCCCTTTATAGCTTACAGCACAGAAGGATGCCATTTGGCCAGTCATGCCAAAGCCAGCTCTCAGTTGTGCGACTCAGTTAGTCCCACTCGCCTGCCATTTTTCCCTGGCCCTGCAAGTTTTCTCTCTTCAGATTCCCTTTTGAAAACCACAACTGAATCTCCCTCTACCACACCCTCAGGCAGCGCATTCCAGGTCCTAACCACTCCTCCAGTGTTTAAAAAAAAAGCTTTTCCTCATGTCCCCATTGCTTCTTTTGCCAATCACCTTGAATCAGTGTCCCCTGGTTCTCGATCCATACATCAGTGGCCCTTTGGTGGGTCGCTACCTTGACATGGTGGAGAGGCTTGTGCCCTCCGACGATCCCTTGAGCAATTGCGTCGAGAGTTCCTTTGCTCCCGGTAGAGCCACCCAGGGTGGGAAGGTCAAGGGGAGGTCCCGGAGAAAGGTTAGTCCAAATAGCCATTGATGGCAGAACAGGAGAAGAAAGACTGTGCATCTCACTGACCCCGAAAGCAGAAGAAGGTTGCAGCTGCAAGGTGGTCATCGTGGCTGGACATGTCACCGAAACCTGACCACCAACCCATCAAAACATGTGGACAATGATAGCACTATAAGGTCCCCAATTTAAACAAAGCCATGCACAGGCTTCTACCAAGGTCCATTTGCCAAGTCCTGTGATGATAGAGAACTGGTGACGGGGACAGGGCTGTGAACCTGGGAGTCCCTAATCAATAACCTACATACAGGCAACAGGTGCATCAAGGCCATTGGACCCCTGTGTCGGGGGCAGAGGTGTTTTTGGGCAGCAGCATCTGTGTTCTCCTGTTCAGGAAACCGTCTGCTCACCCCCAAATGGGAAGAGGGTTGGAAAGGGTGCTCTAAAAAATAGGTTGTCTAGCCTTCTTCTGACTGGGGAACCACACTCTGTGGGATCACCACCTTGGTGGTCAAAGAAAGAAGACTTTACATTTTAACGTTGTTGAAAAGGGAGGCATGTTGCCAACGCTTTTATCTTGCACACATCAGGACAAATAGAAGAATGCCAAATTTCAAACAATCACAACAATTTCTACTACAAGAAAAAAGGGGTGCTGATTGGTTGCAAGTGGCTCTGATTAACCAAGGCGTCGCCATAGAAATAGCAAATATATGCATGGCAGTGTGTCAGCCTTGAGTCATCACCTGACACCGACCCCAGTGGGGACAGTTTTTCCCTATTTATTTTGTCTAGACCCCTCATGATTTTGAACACCTCTTTCAAATCTCCCCTTAATCTTCTCTTCTCCAAGGAGAGCAGCCCCAGTCTCTAAGATCTATCCACAGAACTGATGTGTCCACATAACTAAAGTATGGAGGCTGAGCATAGGAAATAGGGGCAGGAGTAGGCCATTCAGCCCTTTGAGTCCGCTCCACTTTTCAATAAGATCATGGCTGATCTTCTACCAAAACTCCATTTTCCCAAAGTATCCCAAATCCTTGCGCATCCAAAAATCTAACTCAATGACTGAGCATCCCCAGCTTTCTGGGGTAGAAAATTCCGAAGGCGGGATCTTCGGAGCTGGAGACGTTCTGGTAGCTTTTGTTTCCGGATGGAAGTGTGAAGCCCTCAAAACCATCGGAGCCAACGGGCTGTGATTTTGGGCACGAGTCCAATCTCATGCCCTTGCTGCTCTCCAGAGCTCTGAAATTCAGGTGGACTGAGGGATACCACACTTCCCATGTGCTCTACCTGACTTGTGCTCAGCTAAAAGTTTGGAGAGGGGTAGGCTGGACACGTGTCACGGAAGAAAAATCAGCCCCGTTATTCCACCCCTCACCCCCCTCTTCATTGTTAAGTGTT
The DNA here is from genome assembly GCF_017639515.1 of Carcharodon carcharias. Classification (NCBI taxonomy): domain Eukaryota; kingdom Metazoa; phylum Chordata; class Chondrichthyes; order Lamniformes; family Lamnidae; genus Carcharodon; species Carcharodon carcharias. Next base: position 10,409,928 of record NC_054475.1, read on the forward strand.
GACCATGGCTCAGTCCTGTTCTCAAGTCCCATTTCAGAGACTTGAGCGCACAATACACTTTTGGAGGCGCTCTCTTTCCGATGAAACTTTAAACCAAGACCCCCATCTCAGGACGATGTCATAGATTTCAATGCCGGTATTTGAAAAAGAGCAAAGGAGTTCTCCTCGGTGTCCTGGCCAATACTTGCCCCGCAGCCAACGTCACAGAATCTGCTCATTATCACACCGCTGTTTGTGAGAGTTTGCTGTGTGCAAATTGGCTGCTGTGGTCCCCACATTACAGCAGTGACTACATTTTAAAAGTTGCAAGGGCTGTGAAGCACTTTGGGATGTCCTGAGGCTGTGAAAGATGCTATTTGAAATGCAAGTTCTGCCTTTTCTTTGCTAATAAAAAACATTTTAACGCCTTTTGTTTTTCCTCTTCTCCTTGCAGTTAAGACCACGGAAGAAAACCGGCCCTCACAAGATGACAACGGATACTTGTAGGTCGTTGCCTTTATCTAATCGCATTGTTTTTGTCAATATTGAAAGACCCCGGTGCCCTCTTCTCCCACCACCCAGCTACGCCTGGCATGGGTCTATCATGCTACCTGGTACTTGCACCTCCCTCTGTGTACCATGCATGTATCTCATGCACATGACAACACAGTCATCATCAATGCAAGCTTTACAAACTCAAAATAACGAGAGAGGGGCCATCCCTGCCAACAGACACTGACCCTCGAGCTTATTTTATAGAGGCCCGTTTTAGTCCTGTCTGCTGTGCCAGAAAGCCTCGGTAATCCCAGCCCCTTGAACTTGTGCCTCAGGGGCAATAGAACCCAGCAAGACAATAAGCTAAGGGTACCCCAGCACAAAAGGACTTTGTGTGACAGGTGATTTGAGACATCATAAACTACAGAAGCTACATTCATGCGTCAATCTTTATCTCAGCCCACTACACTCCACGTGATCCTATGTAAAATTATTTACAAGCTTAGAAATATCTCAGTTTCGCTGTGGCGGTGGGGGAGGGGTGCAGCATGTTGGATAGCATGTCGCAGACCCACTCAGTCACCAGTCCGATGGACAAAAGCTGCTAAATGAATTTGTCTCATCGGGGCCAAAGACCCATCTGCAGAGATTGGGCCATCTCTTCAATTAGCGCCATTGTCTTATTGATGAATGTATCCTACATCAGATCTGTTAGCATCAGTGACTTTGAAAATCTGCAACTTAACTAGACGTTACCCTTGAGGGTTACATGGTACGTTGCAAAGTGTCTCGCAAAGCGCTCTGAACTAAAGCTTATCAGAAATGAAGCCATTACATTAATATGGAGTGTAACTGGATTGTTAAACCTACGAAAGTTTGTTCATTCTTGAAAAAGTAAAGTTTGAATATTCAAACTGCTCTTCTGAAATATATCAGTTAAAACAATGAAACCAAAATGAGTCCTCAGCCCCCACAAACACCCCTATGCCAACATCTGTGATGTTTTAATGGACCAAGAGAATTGAGCCAATGTAAAATGCTAACAGTAAGTGTCAGTGTTCACCTGTTAAAGAGGTATTCAAACATTCATCTCTCTTCTCCCAGTGATTATAGCATGTAGATTGAAAGGGGCCTGACCCAACTTTACATTGTGCACTAAAGGTTAGTCTGTGCCTCGCACCACCTCTGCTGCTTGACCCATAGAGCACTGGGATAATCATAGAGTTACTGAGTGATACCGCACAGAAACATTGTGCTTGTGCCATCTTAAGTATTGATTTAGTATCATGCTTCTCCTCCTCCCCCTCCTCAAATGCCAGTTGCTGTCTCATCCTCCTGTTCATTAGTCCTGGTTTATGCTTGAGACTAGGCTGAGATTGTTGGCCAAGAGCATCCCAACCTTAAAGACATCCTGAGCCCAATCCTGTCCTTACTTTCACTTCTCCCCTGCCGTCCCCTCTTCCCCCCACTGATCACACACCCAGTATCAGTCATTGGACCTGCCCTCACCCACTCATCTCTTTACGTAAGTACTGTCCAACTGTCCAGCGACCAGCGATTGGCTAGGCATGGAAAGTCTTCCCGAATGTTCCTAAGGAACATGTGGCAGTCCAGTTGAGTTTGTCAAACTCAACCAAAACCAGGGATCAAACCTGCAGAATTCAATCATGATGCTCTCTCCTTAATTCGGCTCAATTGCCACTGCACTTTTATTTTGATATGTTCCATTTTCCGACATTCCCAATTCCAGTGCTTTTCTCAGTTGAACTACCAGAGACAGGGGTTTGTGCTTAAAGGGGGGAGTGGGGGTGGAGGGTTTGCTCTGTTGAAGGGAATTTCCGAGTCTTGGTATGAGAGAGTTGAATTCTCCTGGGGCAGAAATTACAATCGGCACAATTTCCACAAAAGCTTTCGGCAGACGGTTTAAATAAAATCCTCCACTCCGCACGGGTCACGTGGAATTGTGTTTGGGACAAGTGTGTTAAGACTTTGTGAAAGAGCATCGCAATGATGACTTTTTGACCGATGGTCACCCTACTCCAGAGTTTCAGTCATCCGATCATTTCAGCTGGGTGAAAGCTCTTCATTCAGTGCTGCCGAATCTCCGGGATCATCAGGAATTGCTATTTTAAACCAGACCATTAAGTATTAGAAAAAAAAATCAGCCGAAATAAAAATGGAGGGTTTTTATTTTCTCTTCACTCCTCTACCAAAGCAAGGTGACCCCTACTTGATCTGAGTGAGGGAAAAACCCCTCCTCCTAATTACCGTCACTAAGCGTATGAGCCCCAGCAGTGAGTTTGATCAGGATGGTCGGGCTTGTGATAAATTTGGATGACTGGTCAATAACTCAAGCTAACTCCACGTTGGTAACAGTTATAATTTTATTTAGGCATAAATGAACGTTAGTACACTGCAATAGTCAAGCAGCACCAAAAATGATTGATAATTATATTGCCTTTTAATTTCCTTTGCCTTATTCCCCATCTGGTGTCCTTCCTGAATATTCTCAGATCTATCCCAAAAATTAGAACTGCGGAGAAATCCCTCCAGTAAAAGACACAGAAAGTCCTGTGCTCAGGCACAGCCCTTGTGCCTCCCTTATCTCATTTTTAGCCTTAGCACAAACTTTTTCTGTGTTTGTTTCCTGTTTTCACGGTTGACATCACCACCCAGAACCTTCAGAACAACAAGGGCCGAGTTCCCAACTCTGCAAGACCAGCTAAGGAGAAAATGCCCCAGATGTTTGGATATTTGTCGGTTCTGGGGGTTGGGAGGGAGCAATGGGGATGGTTGTTAATGGGAATCAGCCCTACTGCCCCCTGAAACAGTTAGGAGGCAGCCACAGGAGCTGCTAGGTGCCAAGGCGGACTGTTTACAAAGCCAGCCTTGGTGTTATAGGATTCCATCCTAGCTGTAAAAAAAAAGCAATGAAACCAAAAACAGCCCTCAAGCCCTCACCTCCTCACCCTCACAAACTCTCCATGCCCCATCTATGCCAACTCATGCCACCCCATGTCCTCAGCCCACCCCCATGGCCCCTCATACACTCCATGCCAACCCATGCCCCTCTACCCACCACCCTTTGCCCTAACACCCTCGATGCCAAATCACCCAGTAGCCACCAAGAGCAAGCCTCTGGAACAATGCTGAGATTAAATAAAATAAAGTTCTAAGTTTCTATTGATGGCTTCTCTATTTAAAAAAAACACTCATCCATAAAACCCAGTCAGGACATTTAAATTTCTTCAAGTACTTAGCCCCTTAAGGAAACAAACATTTGTATTCATAGCCCCACATCAAAGACTTTACAACCACTTGGACCTGTTAATCCAATTGTGAATTTACAGGCTCCCCACTGTGAACATAATAGGTTATGGAATCAGTCATGCAGCACTAATCTTACAATGTTAAGCCTCAGGCTTATGTCAACAGATATCTAGTGAAATCACAAGCGCTGATTTTTTTTCCAACTGCAGGCATTTTTTTTTAATTAAAAAGCTCGGAGATTTAAATATCTCGATAGATTAACAGTTCCACTGAGTGTATCCACTTTTTACGCACATCCTTATCTAATTGTAACAATCCCAAATGGCATCTTACCTCTCCAAAAGGGGTACCTTACCTCCAAATAACCCTTTTTGTCAAATGTCTAAATGGGGTGTCCTTGAGCCATGTTTTTGACACCCCACTAATAAAAATGGCACCTGCTTAAAGACGGCTACATGTTTACATGTGCAGCTGTCTCCATGAACCATGGATATGCAAACTACAAGCCAGCCCAATTCTACACCCCACCACCACCCCCACTGACATAAGTGGTGGGTGCCAGGTTCAGGGCGGGATTTCTGGAATCGGGGCTCCGTTGCCATTTTGGCCATTGTTGAGCCCAAGAGTTCTAACCATAAATGAAACTTAGGTTTTAACTTAATTTTCTTTGCCTGATTCTACCAGATGAGGAATGAATCTAAAGTAATAAACCTTCAGACTAGCAACCTTCATATTAAACTGCCACCTAGCAAAGCTTCCTGCTTAAAAATAGTAGAAGGGAATTATAGTTGATCATATTTCAGAAACTTAGAAAGGTTTGTGCGTTCACGCAGGCATCGGAAGAGGTAAGAGGTAAAGCTGTAGACAGACTCAAATCTCACTCTGTTCTTTTCCTCTCGCCTCTCTCCTCTCCCAATAATCATTTTTTACAATAACAAGGCCACTTCTGATGCTGCTGCCAGAAGTGAGCAGACAGCCCAGAACAGTGTATTTATTTTTCCAGAAGAGTAGCTTTAAAGAGAAGCTTGGGGTCGTTTAACGCTTGCAATGTCTAGTCCCTCAAAATATCATCATAAACCCATATTCTTACAGTCTGTACAGAGCTATAACCGTGAAGCCCAAGGCCTTGTCCTCACCCAGCAGAGCTCCAGATACAGTGATCAGAAGTGAGATCCCAAATTGATACATTCCCTCTCCACCCATCCTCCCAAACCTGGGACAGTTGTGGCCAACCTTAGCATCATCCCAAATGAGATCAACGAACTCAGCATAAATCAACAGTTGAACAGAGGGCCTTCCTGGCTCACTCGATTCATTTACCCACAGATTTGTTGGCAGAGGTTGGGCTGCATGGGTGTGGTTGGGATAATAATGTTGACACCAGTTTGATTTTTATTCCCCTCACCACCACCTTTAAAAAGATAAAGGGCTGGTGAATCACCCTCTTCCATTCAGTTCCCATTTCCATTCTCACTCAATTTGCTGTGTTCCATTTCCTGACATTGGTAATTTCCCATATATTGACCCAATCTTGTTCTGTTGTAAAAGTGTCTCTGTGCATGTTAACACTCACCAATGCCTTTATGTTTCTTTATCCACCGCTCCCTAGACCCAGACTGGACAAGAGGTATTACTGTGATCTTCAGAATTATACAAACCAGTTACCTATCCTGCTCATGAGTTCTAAATCAGAGGACTTTCACTTACACATGGGATATTGTGTGGGTAGCGGTCAATTAGAAAGCACTTTCATTTATAAATAGGGTGCTATAAGGATAGTGTTTGATGTCCTCAACCTCTCCCGATGGAAATGACAGGATTTTAAAGTTGCAAGTGGGAACTAGATGAGGAGGACAAAGGAGTCTGGATTGTTCAAGGTGAGCTGGGGCACATTGTTACAGGAAGGATAACTAGCTAACACCTTTGGTAACCACCGATACCATCATCAGGTATCTGACAAATTGCCTATCTATTCAGATAGTTGAGCAAGTTCTGCAAAGAGATTATCTCTGTAATTTCCCCAAAGTCCACATGGGAACATCATCACCTCCAAGTTTCCCTCTAAAGTCACACACCATCCTAACTTGGACAAATACTAACTGCTCCTTCATGGTCGCTGGATCAAAATCTTGCAACTCCCCACTGCCGAAATACCTTCATCACACAGATGGCCGCAGTTCAAGAAGGCACTCGCCACCATTTTCTCGAGGGCAGCTAAGGATGGGCAACAAGTGCTGGCCTTACCAGCGATGCCCACATCCCAAGAAATAATTGAGTTGGGGTCAGGATGTAGAGGGTTTGAAGGAAATGACATATTACCTACAGCATCCTGCCAGGTAGCTACAGACAGGGATGGGTCTAACCTTGCAAGCGAATTGCTTTCACTCAGGGAATGTTCTCTGAAGCAAAAATAGAAGAAAAATATCTGTTTATTGAGGTGGCAGTAAATACATTTCTTTTCTAGCTTCTGCATCTCTAGATTTATGCAGGAAGTTCCCAGGATCTCTTGTCCCAAATGCCAGCATTGTAGCTAATGGCCTGGTTGCACTGCTCCTTTACAACGATACCTGGCGATGCACCCACAACATCAGGAGGTTAACAAATTGGCATGGAAATCTACTAGTTGGCACGAATCACCAGAACAATACTGGGGATTAAAAGGGTTAACTGATGAGGACAGGGTTGCATAGGCTATGCTTATGTTCCCTCAAGTTTAGGAGGCTAAGGGGTGATCCAACTGAAGTGGTTAAGATGGGCAAAGAAGTTTATAGATTAGCTAAAGAGAAACTAATTCCTCTGGTAGTGGGGTTCAGAACAGGGGAGCATAACCTTAAAATTCGAGCTAGGCTGTTCAGGGTTGATGTCAGGAAGCACTTTTTCACACCAAGGGTTGTGGAAAATCTAGAACTCTTTCCCTCCAAAGACTGTTGAGGTTGGGAGTCAATTGATAATTTCAAAGCTGAGATGGATAGAAATTTGTTAGGCAAAAGCATTAAGGGATACAAAACCAAGGTGTGGTTAGATGGAGTTAAGAGACAGATCAGCCATGATCTAGCTGAATGACGGAACAGGCTTGAGGGGCTGAATGGACTGCTCTTGTTCCTATGTAAGGTCTAGAAAAAGTCCAGTGTAATTTATTGACATGGCCCATTTTATGGACAATCGCTTTATAATGGCACTCAAATTGGAATTTCTACCTCATAGTCTTTTGAGAATGAACTAAATGTAGAGAAAGGAAGGTCTAACGGGGTATAATGTCTCTGTACCAATCATGCCACTGCCTGATGTCCTGAGATGGTGAAGTACTACCTTTTTTATATATATAGTATTATTGCCCATTCATATTATTCTCCTTAATTAAAGGGTCATCTTCAGATGTAAGTAGCAGCATTCCCAATTATTAGTCATTGTCAAATGTAGACCCGGTGTGGGAAAGGGTGGGGAGAGAAAAACAGTGGTATTTTCTGGTCGGTAAAATAGATTCCTCATCATGCTGGCACTGCATTCCTGGGTGGGCACTCTGTTCATCGCCAGGCAGAAATTCATTTTAAATAAACAACCTGAAACAGCCTGAGGACCCAGAGTGATGTCTCACACACAAAGGATGTGAGAGATCAGAAAGCATATCCTGACAAAACTCAACCATGCAGAGGTGGGATTGTTACAAATGAAGTCCTTCTCTAATCAGTGGCTACCCGCATAATATTCCATTCTTGATCCCAGATTTCCGGAAACAATCAATGGCCACAGCACTACCTAAAAATAAAAGCATGTGCAGTCTCCATGGCATTGATCACAGACTAAACCGATCTGGGCCGATGTAAACTGTGGTTTGGGTGCCCATTAAGGACAAACATCATCTAGTTTCTAGATGTCAGGCACCTCCTGGTGGTCCCAGGTAGTTTTATTACTTCGGTCTCATTCTGTTTAGCGACTGATCATTCCAAAATATTCATTTCCACCCCCTCCCCCACAACCTCTGTTAATAAGTGTCCCATGCATGAATCATCCCTTTATTTTCCAAACTTTGACATAAGAGCATGTTGTACATTGAAAACATCGAGTTAAGATGATGTGATTGGTTTGGATTTCTGAAGGGAGTTTTTGGGCTGAAGAAATTAACCTGATGGGAAAATGGTCAAAACTGGTGGAGTTGGTTGTGTTTTAACAAGACGGAACTCTAGATTGACATTCTAAAGCTTGCAGAAAGTTAAATGACGCGTTTCTCCCCATTCAGTTGTTGGGCTATTTATGCAAAAAAGGAGCTCAGATCTGAGTATAATGACTAAAATGATATTGAAGGTGCATCAAGAACAAAAATGACTGAAAGCACAGTTTGTGTTTCTTGCAAATCTTTATCAGCCGATGAGAATTTGACTTTTTATGCAACAGGATCATTGATCAGCCAAAGAAATCCAAACTCATTTACATTTTTCTTGGCAACCACTGATCTAGGGATATTTTCTCAGCCAGACATAGTGCATCAAACTTCATGTCATGTTGCATGGAAACCTTCTTGGTGCAAGTGTAAATGCTGATGGTTGGGAAGTAAGATGTGAGATGATCTTGGTCTGGCGGCATAGAGCAGGCTTTCCAAGGAGTGAAGGAACATGCACCACATCTATGATACTGAGTGTATAGATAGAGTCGATTGGAAGAAACTGTTCTTGCTGTTTGGGAGTCTAGGACTAGGCGGATAGTCAAAAAAAAATAAGCACCAGACCTTTCAGCAGTGAAATTGGGAAATGCTTCTTCACACGATGGATGGCAGACATTTGGAATTCTCTTCCACCAGTGGCAATTGATGCGAGATCAGTTGTCCGTTTTAAATCTGAGATTGATAGGTTTTTGTTAACCGAAGGTGTTAAGAGATATGAGGCAAAGTTATGGAGTTAGGTCACAGATCAGTCATGATCTCAGTGAATGGCAGAACGGTCTCGAGAGGGGCTGAATGGCCTTCTCCTGTTTCTATGTAATCTGAACCTAAGTGAGATGCTCAAAGTGGCTGAGGTTCTTCTGTGATGGAATCAACTTCAGTGTAATTTTTTGGATCAGCAATGAAGTTGATTTTAGCTTATGATTTGTTCCGAAAATGTTATTTGTCATTAAACATTAGCGCACATTTTTATCTTCATTTTCAATTTCTGTTACCCGATTGGGATTGAAATCCATTTGTTAGAGGCTGGGATTAGATCAAGGATTTGAGAAAGAATGCAATATTGAGATTCTGGTTCAAATAATGGGAAGAGCTGAGACCTGTAATGTTTGGAGTCAAATTGAAGCCCAGTCTTTTTCTGTCACATTTTGATTGGAGATATGTTCTCTACTCATTGGGTTTTGGATCAGGATTGAATGCCTTATGATTGGAATTAGGATCGAATCTGAAACTAATAGAGTGGACTCCAAGCTTTCATGAATTAGGATTGTGATCAGTGGCCACAGATCATTCTTTCTTTCCCAAACTCTGAAAGACCTTCGGTCCTCAAAGCACTAAAAGCAGGAAATGACTGTAAAATGAATTCCACGGGATTAACTATCAAAGTCCTAACCAATCTCTTTCTGTTCCGTTTGCCTTGTCCATGTCTCCATTATCCGTTCTGTTCCTTATTCATTCCACCTATGGGAAACACAGATCTCTGGAAAGGTAAGGAGTCCTTTTAATTTATAAAGCATTTTTGGAATGATTGGTTTCGAGTTGAGTGATGTTTGGCTCACCAGATTACCAGGGTGATGGGCTGGAGCATTCGCTTCGTTGAAAAGGTTAGAATTGAAATTGTGAATTTAAGCCTGTGAGAGAAATAAGGGTGACTGTTGAAGAAAGCCTGACAACCATGTGTAGACCCTCTAACAAGGACCATGGGATATTCTTTTCACAAAGGTTACTTAACCCAACATTGGGTGAAGTGCACATTGTATGACCTATGAGCCACAAGGGGGGGGTGGGGGGAGGGGGATGGTCATTCAGCAGTTAGATTGATATTGAAGTTGACCCCTTTTTTTCACTCGTCCAGTGACAATGAAGACAGCAAAAAGCCTCAAGGAAGTCAGTCTTCAGTGGACGGGACAGTGAAGCAAGAGGAGAGCGATGACAGCATAGTCATTTACGGTGATGGTGATGGGAATTCACGCTTTGGCGAGGATGGTTCCTTCATTGGTCAGTACACAGTCAAAAAGGACAAAGAGGAGACCGAGGGTAATGACAGCTCTGAGGCTACGTCTCCAGTCAATCCTGCCTATTCCTTGGCACAAATGTGAAAAAATAGACAAAACCCAACAATCGGAGCGTATGGGCACAGGTGCTACCAAGACAGTAACTACATTTGATTTATCCACCAATATCCGTGCATATGGAAAACAAATACAAAGTGTGATTGTCCAAATTTGAGAGGCCAAGTGGCGAAGGAGACGAGGTGATGCGTGAAGGAAAGAGGGATTAAAAAGAGGCAAGATAGAAGGTAGAACGGTTTGTCAGGCTTTAGAGAAACATAGCTGTAATCTCCCAAACCACCGTGCATTGCTGATGTGCTCAATAACCTATTTCTCAAGAGTAAGAAAAAGTCTGGAAATTGCTATTTTTCTCCCCATCCATTTTAGATTGCAAGTGACACAATTCTGGGGTAATTTCTAACATTGTGTATAGATGATGCTATCTAGGGCTTCCTCATACTCCAATCGCAGGCTCTGCCCATGTGCTCTAGATATCACCAGGCCACAGCTCAGCACTGGACAAACATGATTAGAAGATTTTTTATCATTATGCTTTGTTTTCGAACAGTACTTAATCTAAGATACAGTTTAACTGAAGATGATATAAGGAGAGATGTCTCTATGTTGACCGACGCCTCTCGGGCCTCCCTTATTTTAGGTTATATGCTTCTTAACATTGAAAGTTGGACAGCTGCAGAGCTGGCCAACATTGCAGATATATTTGGAGTGGCAATTAGTCAGAGCAAGGCAAGCTATTTGTTCACGTGGAGCTGCTTAAGTGTGATGCATATCAAAATAGATCATTTCTTACAGGCACCATTTGACAGGTCAAGACCTGGGCCAGAGATTTTGTGGGAAAAAACAATCGCCTTGAACTCCTTGGCTTTGTGATCATTGCACTCTTCTGTCTGTTGAATAATTAGTTCTATTTCTTGCCCTGATCGCCAAAGCAAAAACATTCTGGTCTCATCATTAGACAAAGTTATAGAACTCCTCGTCCTGCTGTCCCACTTCAGAATGAAATAAGTAAAACAAGAGAGAGGCACCAAAACTGCACAGACATCTTACATTATACCCTTTAAGGTTTACATGACAGTTCAGTCAAGTGGGATTCCTCTTATAGCAACTGCAAAGTTTTCAGTCCCATTACAATGGGCTTATCTGTGGTAATTTTCCATTGCTATCAGAGTATCAGCCCTCCCCCTCCTCGCCATTTCCCTTCCACTCATATTAACAAAGCCCAGCTTCCCCTATTCAGTCCTCAATCCCCAGCAGATGCAATTTATCTGCACCCTTCAGCTATTCTGGTTATTGATCCTCACATCCCACCTACTCTAATTATTAATCCTACACCTTGTACATATTCAAGTTAACCATTCATTTTCTGAAATTAATGAAACCTTTGATATATATATTAATCACCACTTTCAGTCCTTTCAGGTAAAAACCTCACCTACTGTAACTCAAGTTCTGTATTTAGTTTGGTTCAATTTAAATAGAGGTGGGACAAGAAGGGTTGGGCAACTTAAATCATATTGTAAATCCAAGAACTCCTAAATGAATGAAGGAATAATAATATCAAGACTACACTGTCTTAATCTTCAGACTGTGGCCTTTTGTTAATTTCTGAATCTCACTTAATGTGGCACCTTTAGAGATTTTGAGAATTATTTCAGTGCCAAGATCAGTTGACCTGTTGAAAGTCAAAACTATATTTCCTTATCATGAAAACAACAATATTTATATACATGACATCCTGCAGAGTTTTTGTATTTTACTTAATAATGCATAAACTAGTAACTTGCTCTAAGTTTCAGTTAAAATATAGTTATTTTCAAAATAGCAGTGTCCAGTTCCAATCTACACATGCCAGTCACATGTTAGTGTGATGGAATACTCGTGGATGAGCGCAGCCCCAACAACACTCAGGAAGTTGAACATTCAAGTCAAAGCAGCCCACTTAGGACTCCATCCACCACCTTTAACATTCACTCCCTCCACCACAGGCACACAGTAGCAGCAGTGTGTACCATCTACAAGTTGCACTGCAGCAACTCACCAAGGCTCCTTGGACAGTATCTTCCAAACCTCTACCACCTACTAGAATAAGGGCAGCGGATTCAGGGGAACACTGCCACCTGCAAGTTCCCCTCCAAGTTACACACAATCCTGACTTGGAAATATATCGTTGTTCCTTCACTATCGTTTGGTCAAAATCCTGGAACTCCCTCCCTAACAGCACTGCGGGTGTACCTACACCACAAGGACTGCAGTGGTCCAAGAAGGCAGCTCACCACCACCTTCTCAAGGGCAATTACTGCTGGCCTAGTCAGCGATGCTCACTTCCCTTGAACGAATAAATAAAGATGTCTTGCCTTTGATGTCCTGCGCTCTGGGCTGTTCGCATGTAAAGGTTCTCCTCATGGTTGTTGCTTAGATTTTAAAAATATGTTTATTTTTAGGGAACCAAAATCCTCAAGTTTTAAACATCTTCTCAAGTCCTAATTTGCAAAATGTGATTTTTCTTTGTTGTTGTAAATTAAGTCCGACTGTTTATGAAGTATACCACATTCCATTGCATCCCTCCCATTCAAAATCCCACCTCAAGACTTCACTTGTGCAGTTTTGGGGGGTGTGTAGTTATTGGCGGTGCATGGGAGCTAGGGCATGCGTGGGAGCTAGGGTGTGTGTGGGAGCTGGGGTATGCATGGGTGCTGCTATGGGGGGAATTGAACTGTCATGTTAGAGTATTAATGTAACTCATTGGGCAAGAAACCCTTGAGTTCGGTGGAATACTCATTTTACATGTCCGATATTGTTCTTCTCTGATTTCAATGGACAGTAAAATTGTGCGGTCCTTGAAACTAGCATTGCATCTGATCTCACCCGTCTCCCTTTGGTTGAGTTACTTTAAATTGAACTCCCCAGGATGCTAGAATAGGGTTTGGGTCTGGTGTGGCACTGAGATCAGTGGGGCAAACTCAAGAGGCCAGTTGTCTATCCAGTTATATGTACAACAATTCAGACCATTAATGCCCTCCACCTCCTCTCAGTAAGAGGTTTCCCAAGAAAAGTCACATGGAACAAATAATTCTTTGCCCTTCCTTCAAGAGATTGCTAACTCTTTTCTTCTTAAGGCATTTAATTTAGAATTAAGCATCCTGCCTGGAACCAACTCCAACACTGCAAAGACTTTTCACCTCATAGTTTGTCAAATCGCCTCCCCTTTCCTTCACCACCCCAACTTAATTTTGACCTTTTTCTAATTACAGTGACTGTGACGAAGTAAAAACTATCGTGCTGCCGCCCTCCCCGCCCACCCCCCCCCACCCCCAACCCCCCCACCCCCCCCAACCCACCTCACTTCCCAGCTCTTTGCAGGTTCAGTTAATGAGAAATTAATGCAGCAGATTAAAAAGCAAGAACTGTCATTGGTTCATTCCAGTCGGTTGGCATCGCAGGCACAGAGGGTTATCAGGGACATGTCCAGTACCAACTAACTGTGGACTGGTGCTCATATCACAGACATATCACTCCAGGCCTGCCAACCATTTTTCCAAGAGAAGTGCATCTTTTGTATCGAAAGTGTGCACCCTTTATCTAGGTTTTGTGCCAACATATGATGTTAAACAAACAAATACCAAACCCTTCATCACCAGAGCAGCCTGCCTTCCTCACTGCCATTGGCTCCATACCACACAGTTATAATTTTCCCTAGTTCCAAATACCACCTTCTCTCTTTTTGAGACAGTTGTACAGTTTATCGAGCACGCATCGGCACTGATTGATCGGGACATAATTGCAAGGCAACTGGTGGAAAAGGTATGAATTGCATCTTGTTCTAATGTTCCTTGCTGCACAGATTTGTACCTGTAAACGCCGTCATAACGGGATGAATTGCACCCCATTTGTTTTGTCTTCACCCCATTTATCCTCATCTCCTCCTGCTCTGATTCATGTCACCATAGCCATGAAACTTTCTCTGCCTGTAACTTAGTCTGTGTGTACCATGACTACAACGGCCTGCAATACAGCAAGTGAGTAAAATACACTGGAAGCTCATTGTACAGCTGTGTTCATGCATATCAATCAATCATTTGCAACCTGAAGGATACTTCCCTCTTTGTCTACATTTCTACAGAGAGCTCTTTTCATAATTAAATGCATATCTTCTATATTTTTGGTTTCTTTGGCACAGCTTATTGATGAACCTTGTTTGTAGGTTTATTCGGGCAAGCAATGGTTATAAGATGTTCGCTCAGCAAGTCAACGAGATTTTGGGAATGGATTATCCACAGGACTTCCAATGCTGTTCAATGTGGCACAGATGGGGGTCTTGGGGCGAAGGCGGGTGTGGGGAATGGGTGATGGTGGAGATACGGATGGGCTCAGTACCACCCGTTAACCAGGCTGAGATAGGGAAGTTATTGTGCAGCAAATGATGGGTGCCGGCTTTGGCCCTTCATACTGCAGTGTTTTTTAAAGTTATTATTTTTCTGCTTATAATTTTTATCGATATTTGAACATTGTTGCTTTGTGACGACTGAACATTTGGGGAAGAAAATTGGCAGCAAGGAATAAACTGAACATTTGTTGTTCTCTGGGTGTTTCCAAAGACTCATCATATAAATTTGTCTGTGTGTGCAGATTGATGCACTTTACAAGGCCTGCTGAAAGGTGCAGTGGGGAATACCACAATAGTGCAGTGAAAAAGAATGAGCAAGGCAAGGTTGGCACTTGATAAAGTTAACACTTTGGACCAAATATCCAGTTTTCTGAGTGTGTTATCCAGAGCTTTCTAAAATATAATCCAGATGAAAATCCACCCCTAGCTGTTTTTCATGGCTGTTATCAAGGTTATGGTAAATTCTCATCAAAAAGAAAAACAGCTGATACTAGTTCAATTAATAATTTGAAATCTGAGAGGAGATTGATAGATCTTTGCTAGCCAAAGGTATGAGGAGATGTAGAGCCACAGCGGGTGGATGGAACTGAGACGCAGATCAGCCATGATCTCACGTGTTTGAGGGGTTGAATGGCCTCCTCTTGTTCCTACAAGCAGCAAGGCAAACCTCAGATCTTCTGCCATGATCCTAGCCTCCTGACCCATCTCCATCTTCCTACAATTCCACATGGCAATAGGTGGCAACCCTGTCCTGCACCTTACAGTTCACGCCTACAGTGCAGTGTTCTGTTAATTTTATGGGCACACAGATTTTCTTGGCAAGAATCATTTTGCCCACTGTAAGTAGGCGCATTCCTCCAAACAACAACAACTTGCATTTGTTTAGCACCTTTCACATAGTAAAACATCCTAAGGTGCTTCACAAGAGTCTTCATGTTAGGAGATGTTAGGATAGATGACCAAAAGCTTGGTCAAAGAAGCAGGGTTTAAGGAGCATCTTAAAGGAGGCAAAAGTTTTGGAGAGGCAGAGAGGTTTAGGAAGGTATTGCCAGAGCTTAAGGCCTAATAAACTGAAAGCATGGCCACAAATGGTGGTGATTAAAATGGTGGATGAGTAAGAGGAAAGAATTGAAGGAGCCCAGAGATCCTGGAGATTTGTGCGGCTAGAGGAGATTACAGAGATAGGGAGGAGTGAGGCCATGGATGAGTTTGAAAGCAAAGATGAGAATTTTAAAATTGAGGCCTTATCAAGCACGTTAATTGGCAGCTAGAGACAATTGGTGACATGAGCTACGTGCTAGCGAAACTAGCATCGAGTGTGAGGAGCTCATTGAAGATTCAGCACGATGTGGAAGTCTGTAAATGTAAACATTACTAAGGTGTGAGCCTTCACACTGTAAATAAAACCAGGACACAGTGGCATTCGCTCAGTGATTGATTAATCACTCGAGGCGAGGGCCTCTCGTCTTGTTCTTTTACTCTGTGCTGCGTTTGGAAACAGCAAAACTGATGGAAGTCCTGAGGATAGTAATGATTTTGTCCTTGGCAGATGACAGCAGATTAATGAAATATTCATTTAAGATTTATAAGGCAATAAATGCAATCTCTCGTTGATATGCATTTGTGTGAAGGATTGTTGTCATTTTTACCTAGATGTTTTCTGCAGCCCTTGTCCTAAAGGGACAATAACCTAGTATTAAAAATATGTCAATATAGCAGAACCCAGCTTCCTTCGAGAGATCATTAGCCTTGTATAAAATGATCTGACCATTTGTCTACAGCAGGCAAATATGTGGGATCATTATAGACAGGCTGTGTGGTATATGAGCGTTAAATTGTTCATTATTGTTGAATCTTTTTGCCCTTAAGTAAGATGTTTACTGCACTAAAATCCAGGGAAATGGCAATAAACAACATTTTTTCTTTAAATGGGAATCTCACTGAAAGAGACAGCATTCCCCCCCTCTTTCATATTCCCTGTTTGGTTCTGCCTCAACTTTTAAGTGCACAAGTCAGTAAATTTTGGTTAAAAAAAAACCTACCTCTTTAAACCACAGCCACTTAACACGCAAACTGTCCCAGCTTCTCAATGGAGGTCCCATCACAAGTGTTGATCTTACTATTACAGGTGCTGACAGACCCGCTGTGCATACCCAACATTTAATATCAAAAAATCCATCTCTTATACGTCTTCATTTTGCACTTCGATTGCCCCACAGTCTATTCCGTGGTGCATTGTTTGTGTTGAAGATTCATGAATTTGTATTAATTGGTTTCCCAAGAGGTATTGAATATTGGATGTTGATTATGCATGGCTGGAGACAAACCCAGGCAATGATGGAAAGGTGAACTTTGTCCTGCTGGGATCCAATATCATGTGCAAGGAGCACGTGTTAGAATAGAAGCATCACAAAGCCATTATGCAAGCTGCTTGATTGTTTGTATATATTCAGGGAGGGGGTTTAGAATTGGACAAGCATAAATCTCATAAATTTTCTTCCCTGTCACCTTTTTTGTGGAGAAAGCTCAGTGAGGAATTTTGAAACGCATGTTTGGCATCACAAAACCTAACGTGACATAGTTTTTACAGCACAGAAACAGACCACTTGGCGCAGCTGGTCCATGTCGGTGTTTGTGCTCTACATGAGCCTCCTCCCACCTTAATTCATCTCACTCTATTAGCATAACCTTTTATTCCATCCTACCTCGTTTGTTTATTTATCTTCCTGTTAAAAATATCCAAGCTATTTGCCACAACTACACGTGGTAGCAAATTACTAACTGCTCTCTGGGTGAAGAGGTTTCTCCTGAATTCCTTTTTTTGGATTTATTAGTGACCATCTTACATTTAAGGCCCCTAGTTTTGGACTTCCTCACCAGTGGAAAAGATTTATAAATAAATTAAAAATAATTCTCTACTTCTTAATGTATTTCATCTTTGCTTCTACCTAACTGTTGACTTAGGCATCCTCCTCAGTTTTCAAATTTAAAACAAGTCAGGGAGTTGTTCTGAATTGATGAAACGGATTGAGGAATATTGCAACTAGCACTTTTTTGTGTGTTTTTGAGAAAAGTGACAAAGGAAGTTCTCAAAATAAAGACTAGTTTTAAGTATCTGATGTGTTATGTTAAAAAAAATTCCGTATTTTGCCACAGCTATGAATATTTCTCTTCATAGCGCTGTGGAATTGTTGGTTGAAAATTCTCCTCTACAAATACAGGGAGAATCAGGGAGGAGAAAAAAAGCCATGTGAAAATTTGCATCATAGTTAGGATGTTGGTTAATGGACAGGAAACAAGGTCCTATCCATCCCTTCATCCAAGTCATTTATATAAATTGTAAGCATCTGAGGTCCCAGCACTAATCCTTGTTGGCACACCGCTCATTACATCTTGCCAACCTGAAAAATACCCATTTATGCCTACTCTCTGCTTCCTGTTAGCCAGCCAATCTTCCATCCATGCCATGTGTTACCCCCTATAACATAAGCTTTTATTTTGCACAATAATCTTTGATGTGACACTTTAAAATAAGAACATAAGAAATAGGAACAGGAGTAGAAACTCAGCTCCTCGAGCCTGCTCCACCATTTAATAAGATCATGGCTGATGATCTCGTGTTTCGATTTCCACATTCCCATCCAATCCCAGTAACCTTTGACTCCCTTGCCTAACAAGAATCTATCTACCTCTGCCTTAAAAATATTCAATGACCCCATCTCCACCTGCTTCTGAGGCAGAGAATTCCAAAGAGAGTGAAAAGTTCTCCTCATCTCTGTTCTAAAAGGGCAACCCTTAATTTTAAAACAGTGCCCGCTAGTTCTGGAATCACCTACAAGAGGAAACATCCTTTCAATGTCCACCTTGTCAACGCCGTTTAGGATCTTGTATACTTCAATCAAATCACCCCTCACCCTTCTAAACTCCAGTGGAAACAAGCCCAGTCTGTCCAACCTTTCCTCATTAGACAACCCATTCATTCCAGGTATCAATCTTGTAAACCTCCTTTGAACCATCTCCATGCATTTATATCCATCCTTAAGGAGACCAAAACTGCATACAGTATTGGCGGTGTCACCAATGCCCTGTATAACTGAAGCATAACATCCTTACTTTTATGTTCAATCCCTCTCGTAATAAAAGATAGCATTCCATTGGCCTTCTTAATAACTTGCTGTACCTGCATACTAACTTTTTGTGACTCATGTACTAGAACATCTAGATCCCTCTGCACCTCACAATTATGCAGCCCTTCTCCATTTAAGTAATACTCTGCTTTTTTGTTTTTCCTGCCAAAGTGAACAACTCCATTTGCCAGATCTTTGCCAACTCACTCAACCTAACTATATCCATCTGCAACCTTGTTATGTCCTCTTCACAACATACTTTCCTACCTATCTTTTGTGTCATCTGCAAATTTAGCTACCATATCTTCACTCCCTTCATTTAAGTCATTGATGTAAATCGTAAAAAGTTGAGGCCCCAGTACAGACCCCTGTAGGACACCACTCATCACGTCCTGCCAATCAGAAAAAGACCCATTTATGCATACTCTCTGTTTTCCGCTAGCCAGCCAATCTTCTATCCATGTTAATATGTTACCCACTACACCATGCACTTTTATTTTCTGTAATAATCTTTGATGTGACACCTTATCAAATGCCTTCTGGAAATCCAAGTACAGCACGTCTACAGACTCCCCTTTATTCACTGCACATGTTACTCCTTCAAAAGACTCCAATAAATTGGTTAAATATGATTTTCCTTTTCACAAAACCATGCTGACTCTTCCCGATTGCCTTGAACTCTCCTAAGTGCCCAGCTATAACCTCCTTAATGATCAATTCTAAAAACTCCCCCATGACAGATGTCAAGCTAACTGGCCTATAGTTTCCTGTTTTCTACCTCCATCCCTTCCTGAGAAGAGGGGTTATATTTGCTACTTTCCAGAATCTAGCAGAGTTTGGAAAATTAACACCAGCGCATCAGCTACCTCATTAGCTACCTCTTTTAAGACCCTAGGATGTAGTCCATCGGGACCCAGAGACTTGCCAACCTGCAGCTCCATCAATTTGCTCAGTACCGTTTCCCTAGTGATTTCAATTTCACCAAGTTCCTTTCTCCCGTTCACTACCTGATTTGCAGTTATTACTGGAACGTTTTTTGTCTCCTCTATAGTGAACACAGAAGCAACATATGTGTTCATTTCTTCCACCATTTCCTTATAGTCTACTATTAGCTCCCCACTGTCACTCCCTGGAGGACAAAAACTCGCTTTACTTACTCTTTTCCTTTTTTAAGTACCTGTAGAAACTCTCGCTACCCACTTTTACATTTCTAGCTAGCTTCCTCTAATACTCTAATTTCTTTTTGTCATTCACTGCCATTCCTTATATTCTGCCCAAACATCTGTCCCACTTCTCATCTTTGCGGAGTTGTATGCTTTTTCCATAAGTTTGATGTTTTCCTTAACATCTTTAGTTAACCATGGATGGATAGGTCCTCCCCTAAGAATTTTTCTTTATAGTTGGAATGCACTTATTCTGAATGCTCTGAAATATCCCCTTAAATGGCTGCCACTGCTTCTCTATTGATCTATCCTCTAGCCTAGTTTCCCAGTTCACTTCAGCTAGCTCAGCTTTCATCTCCACATAGTTGCCCTTATTTAAGTTTAAAATACTATTCTTAGATCTACTCTTCTCCCTTTCAAATTGGATGTAAAATTCAATCATATTGTAGTCACTGCTACCTAGGCGTGCCCTTTACTCTGAGGTCTTTAATTAATCCTGTCATGCTACACAATACCAAATCTAGCATAACCTGATCTCTGGTTGGTTCCAGAACATGCTGCTCCAAGAAACTATCTCAAAAGCATTCTAAGAACACCTCATCCAGGCTACTACTGCCGATCTAATTTTTCCAGTTGACGTGTAGATTAAAATCACCCATGTTTATTGCCATCCCTTTATCATAACCACACAATATTTTCTCTAGAGTACTTTGTCCTACACTGTGGCTACTGTTAGGGAGCCTGTAGACCACTCTCACTAATGACTTTTTCCCCCTACTATTCCTCATCTCCACCCAAACTGATCTATATCCTGATCTCCTGAACCAAGGTTATCTCTAACTATTGCACCAATGCCCTCTTTGATTAACAGTGCTACCCCTCCACCTTTACCTAGCTTCCTATTCTTCCTGAATGTCATGTACCCTTCAATATTAAGGACCCAACCTTTGTCATCCTGTAGCCAGCCTCTGTAATTGTTCTCAGATCATATTTATTTATTTCAATGTGGGCCATCAATTCATTTACTTTGTTATGAATGTTATGTGTATTCAGATAAAGAGCCGTCAGTTTTGTCTTTTTGTTAGCTTTGTAACATCTAGTCTTGGCTGTTGATGTATTCTTAGGTTTTTTTCTCTCTGTCCCTTCCTGCCATTCTCTGACCCTCATTTCTCATATTACTATTTTGCTCTGCTGTCTTGACTCTACACCTTGAATTGCTACCTCTACCCAAGCTTGATCCCTCACCCCTCTTGTTTAGTTTAAAGCTCTCTCTACTTCCCTACTTATGCGATTTGCGAGGACACTCGCCCTAGCATGGTTCAGGTGTAGATTGTCCCGACGGTACAGACACCACTTTCCCCAGTACTGATGCCAGTGCCCCACAAACTAGAAATCTAACTACAGTACATCCACCGGTTCCCCTTTATCCACAGCACGTATTATTTCCTCAAAGAACTCCAATAAGTTGGTTAAACACAATTTCCCTTTCACAAAACCATGTTGACTCTGTCTGATGACCTTGAGCTTATCCAAGTGCCCTGCTATAACTTCTTTAATAATAGCTTTTAACATTTTCCCTATGACAGATGTTAAGCTAACTGGCCTGTAGTTTCCTGCTTTCTGTCTCCCTCTCTTTTTGAAAAATGGAGTTACATTTGCTATCTTCCAATCTAATGGGACCTTCCCCGAATCTAGGGAGTTTTGGAAAATTAAAACCAATGCATCAAGTATCTCACTAGACACTTCTTATAAGACCTTAAGATGAAGCCCATCAGGACCTGGGTTCTTGTCAGCCCTCGGCTCCAACCACTTACTCAGTACCACTTCTCTGGTGACTGTAATTTTCCTGACTTCCTTCCCCACTTCTATTTCCTGTTTTATAGCTACTTCTGGGATGTTACTTGTATCCTCTATGGTGAAAACTTATGCAAAATATCTGTTCAAGCCATCTGCGGTTTCCTTGTTTTCCATTATCAATTCTCCAGACTCACTTTCTATAGGACCAACACTCACTTTGTTAACCCTTTTCTTTTTTAAATATTGATTAAAAACTCTTCCTATCTGTTTTTATATTTCTGGTTAGCTTTCTCTCACACTCTATTTTTTCCCTCTTTAGTAATCTTTTAGTCATTCTTTGTTGTTCCTTATATTCCGTCCAATCTACTGGCCTCCCACCTATCTTTGCACACAATCTGCGCTCTCAGTTCATCTGTTTTGTTTTGAATGTTGTGTGCATCAGATACAAAGCTTTTATTTTTATCTTTTTATTTGTTTTATAACCTCTAGTTTACTCTGTTGATTTACTGTGAGCTTTGTACCCTCTATCCCTTCCTGTCTGTTTTTCGTTTCCTATAATAATACCTTTTCCTTTTGTCTTGTCTCTGATCTTTGGTTTACCACATCTTCCCAGATTTGATCCCGTGCCCCCACTATTTAGTTTAGAACCTTCTCTATTTCCCTAGTCATGCATCTCGCAAGAACACCGGTCCCAGCACGGTTCAAGTGTAGACCGTCCCAATGGTACAGATCCCACTTTCCCCAATACTGGTACCATTGACCCATGAACCAGAACCCACTTCTTCCACACCTTTCTTTGAGCCACACATTCATCTCCCTGAACTGATTTGTCCTGTGCCAATTTGCACGTGGCTCAGGTAATAATCCAGAGATTATGACCTTTGAGGCTCTGTTTCTTAATTTGATGCCTAGGTCCTCGTACTGACTATGCAGAACCTCCTTTGTCCTGCCTGTGTCGTTGGTACCTACATGGGCGACGCCGACTGGATCCTCCCCCTCCCACTGCAAATTTCTCTCCATCCCCAAGCATGTGTCCCGCACCCTGGGCAGGCAACACAGCTATCTGGACTTGCATTCTTTGCTGCAGAGAACAGTGTTAATCCCTCTGACTACACTCTCCCCTACTATCACTACATTCCTGTTTGCTCCCCCCACTTGAAAGGCATCCTGTACCACGGTGCCACAGTCAATGTCCTCATCCACCCTGCAGCCCCTGCTCTCATCCAAACATGCTGAGAGAACCTTGAACCTGTTGGACAATTGCATAGGCTCACACTCCTGTGCTCCTGTCCTCTCAGTCGCTGATTGTGTGCCTCTTACTGATCGTGCATTTAAAAAGTTCCTTTTTTTATATTGATCTGCAATGAATCATTCTCCAGCCAAGCTTCCTGCTACTCTTATCAACACCTAATTTAAACCCTTTTGAAGGAAAGGGCTTTCAGGTGATTGACAGTTAACTGCCACTAAGACAGTTGCCTGTTTAACTAGGCCACTCAACTAGGCTACTTAAGGCAAAGTGGAGTTGAGACCACAACCAGATGAGCCATGATTTTGTTGAATGGTGAAGCAGACTGAAAGGGCTGAATGCCCTACTCCTGTCCCTAAGTCCTTTGTTGCTATGGAGGGCTACAATGAGAGAGCAGAGCAGTGACATTAGTTTTGGATTGCTCCAGCAAGCAGCCATTACAAACTTGAGGGGCCGAATGGCCTCTTTCTGTGCTGTGGCCCACCGTATTCAGAAGGGAACAGAGAAATGGGACCACAGTAATTACCCCTAAAACATCATCAAACACCAATGGATACCGCCATTATCACTTCATATTATGGATGCTGTCTCTATAAGGAGTATTCTTTTTGTGCATTTGGTTTGACTACCCACGTACATTAACCAAAAATGCTGTGTCTCTAACAACTTTGATTTGTGTGGCATTGTGAAAACAGTGTAATATGTGGGTACGTTTGTATTAAATTGCACAATGTTCTTTTCCTGTTTATAACGATATTAATATATTCCCTGAATAAGATATATCTATTGCTGAGAAACTGGCATTCCCACAGATTGCATCTAAGACAATAATGTAGAGTTAACACAAGATGGTCAAAGAGTGTGTAGATGAGGCTAATAAACATGGTTATTAAAACTGACTGCATGGGAAGTTGAAATAGCCAAGGCATCCAGATATACTGTTTCCTCTGGGAAAACTGTAAAAATAAAACTGACTGTTTTTGTATAGGAACAAACTAAACATAAAATAAAAGCATATTGTTCTTCAAACGCATTGCTATTAAGCGTCTGATTCTCTTCTTTTATTATTTTTCTGACATTGCAATGTTTCAGATTCTATTCAAAGATAACTTAATTTTTTGGGTTCTTCCACATGACTAGCGGTTTTGCGTTATGCTATAGCTTGACAGTTTGTGAGGAGCTGTAATAATATTGAGAGCAACTTGCATTTATTTAATAAGTGTGTACCTTCTACAAGATGCACTGCAGCAACTTAGCAAATATTCTTTGGCCGTCCCGCACAAACCCATGACCTCTACCACTTAGGACGAGGGCAGTAGGTGCATGGGAACACCACCAAGTGCAAATCCCCCTCCAAACTACACACCATTCTGACACAGACTTGTATCTGCTGTTCCTTCACTGTAGCTGGGTCAAAATCCTGGAACTCCCTCCCTAACAGCACCGTGGGTGTACCTATTCCATATGGACTGCAGTGGCTCAAGAAGGCAGCTCACCATCACCTCAAGGGAAATTAGGTATAGGCAATAAAATGTTGGTCTTGCCAGCAATACCCTCAGCTGTTGTTTGGTATTATAGAACTTGAGTATTGCTGAAAAAAGAGACAAGCTATCAAAGCTTTTTGCCTTGCATTCATCAGGACAGCTCACAAGAATTTTCAAACAGTAATGGGGGAACAACAATTTATACTGCATGAGAAGAGAGTCCTGATTAGTTGGCAAGTTGTTCTCTGATTGGTGAAGTTATTGCTATGGCAAATGTAGAATTCAACAATTAACTGCCCAGCTTTGTTCTATTTCAAACCGGGCAGGTCGACTCTGGTCAAGGGATTGCCCTGGGGAGTGAACCAGGGAACGACTGTTCGCCAAGCTTTTGTTTGGTTGAAAAAAGCACGATGTGCAGACATGTTCCTTTTGGCTGTGAAGGACAGAGCCCTGTGTGTGAATATATGTGTCTTCTAGCATGTGTAAGTGAGCCACACTGCGAGCCCGAGTGACAGTCTTAAATTGGTTTTCAGTGTAATTTTTAATACAATCAGGATTATTTAACGTTCTGTTGAAGAGTCACACGGACTCGAAACGTTAACTCTGTCTTCCTCTCCGCAGATGCTGTCAGACCTGCTGAGTTTTTCCAGATATTTTTGTTCTTGTTTTGGATTTCCAGCATCCGCAGTATTTTGCTTTTATTTAACAAGTGTTGTCCATCGTGGAGCCACATCTAATGTTGGCCAACATGGTTTGAATTTTGCCAGCATGGACTGGTTGGGTACAATCAGTACTTTGCCTGTTGCAAACAGCACATCCCCTCGGCTGTTTGCAACAGGCAAAATACTGACCTGTCCCCCTCTCTAACACAAACGCCATCATTGCTACAACGCACCCCACTCTCTAATACAAACTGTTCATTGTTAAACCCTACCTCTTGTTACCTACCAGTTCTCTTCAACATAAATGTATTAATCATACACAAGGGTTTATTCATTTGAAGATAAAACTATATAGAGATAATAGGAAGCTAAGTATAAGTTATCTAATCTGTATCTTGCTATTTGTACACTGACAAATCATGGGACAAATACACCATATCCTGTCGAGGTCTGTAATGATTGACAGTAGTTAAAGATGCCCATCCTTAAAGATATATGCACATCATATCACAGCATCACCCTTTCTTCTAAACCAAAGGTTTACTCTAAAGAATCAGACTAGCTTTTAAAATCATTATCTGGAACCAAATAACGTGCGGGGTAATCAGTTTGTTTAAAATGCACCTTGTTTGGCCACACACAGTAATTATTTTGTTTCAGCAGTCAAGACAGTAGCTGCCTTATGCCAGGTGAGACCACACTGTCGTGACATCAGCTGATAACATCTCCAGCTGAAGTGGTAATGTGGCAGAAAGAAAGTAGTTCTCAATTCAGCCCAAGGAATGATTGTTACGACACCCTTGCCATTCCTGTGGATACATACATTTCATTGCACTAAATGGAAGGATGTTTGCTTCTGCAACAGTATCCAGTTTTCCATGTAGATTATGCTGACCCTTCATCAGAGGGCATATAACCTGGACACTGGCATAGGCATCTGTTGGCACCATTGTGCCAATACATTCTTTGATGTTCACCGTGCCGAGTGTTGGCTCACTTTGTGTATCGGAGGTCTGCTCATCCTCATCACCTGACCGGGGGTCTTGGTGGACACTTTGTGGGCATTGTCTTGATGCTGATTAGGATGAGCTTTTGGTTGTTTGGAATGGTGCTCCTGTGGGCTTTTTTAGTGGCTTCTCATGACGTTGACCCACTTGTTCCAGCTTTTGCTTTCTGCATTGGTGCTTCCAGTTCCCTCTGGTGCCACGTGCCTTGCATAAAGCGTTAAAAGCTGGGCACTTTCTTGAGCCCGCACCACCTGTAATGCCTATTAGTTTGCTTGTACTGGCCATTGAATGGCCAAATTACACATAGCCTGTGGCTTTACTGTAGCTTTGGACTAGCATCCACTTTGCAGTGATGCTTCCGTAGTGTCACCTTTGGGTTTGTCCAAAATGTGTTTTTGAAATGCTTCCATTGGGGTAGATGCTATCATGAGCGCAATTATTCTGTCAACTAGCTCTGCTGAAGCTGCAATGATATCCCTTGTCGCCACATCTACATATGAATTGGCCAATGGTCTCTGTCGGCTGTTCTCTAAAAGACTTGGGTCTGAACTTTTCGGCTGTCAGGTGTATACGATCGGTGGGCCCAGGAGTGGACAGGAAATGGACCCCTTTTGGCCCCTGACCATGATTTAACGTTGGCTGGTCAGTTAGCGGCCAGCCAGTGTGAAATGTGCACTGAAATACTCAGCACTGCCGGGGTGGGGGGCTGGAAGAGGGCGGGAGCCGACGTAACCAAGGGTAGGGGGGTGAGCGCTTTGAGAAAGCCCACTGAAGGCAGGCAGCTGACCTAGGGGAGCTGCAGACCTCCACAGGATAAAGGACACAACAAAAAATGCTGCAAGATATGTCCATGCCGCTCAATCGAGCACCTGAAAGCACACCTCATGAAAACCAGCACCCAGATATCTCTCTTTATTTTATTTCCCCACGGAGATTTCATCCAGCCCCTGGATCGAGGTTTGAGTAAGAATGTGAATGTCTCACTATGCCGCTGAGTAACGTGCGATACAGAAGCTTTTTCCCAGGGTGGAAGATTCAATTACTAGGGGACATAGATTTAAGGTGAGAGGAGAAAACTATAGAGGAGATGCGCGGGGCAAGTTTTTTACACAGAGGGTAGTGAGTGTCTGGAATTCGCTGCCAGAGGAGGTGGTGGAAGCAGGTACGATAGTGGTGTTTAAGAGGCAGCTTGACAAGTACATGAATAGGATGGGAATAGAGGGATACGGACCCCGGAAGTGCAAGATGTTTTAGTTGACGGGCAATATGATCGGTGCAGGCTTGGAGGGCCGAAGGGCCTGTTCTTGTGCTGTACTTTGTTCTTTGTTCTTTGATATTTCACTCGGCGGGTGCACTTTCAACCGCCACATGCACCCTCCAAGCGATATATCACGTAAGTGTGCGACGACATTGGGATGCTCACCTGACATCATCTCACGCTGTTTCACATCGGTTCGGGTCGGGAGTGCAGAAACTTGAACAGCTGTCAAAAAGCATTAAAAATCCCGCAAGAAGGTAAAAGATGGCAACAAGATTTCCAACACTCGAATGGAAGACAACGGATTCCTATCTGAGTTTACGTTATTCCGACAACACGTTGAGCTGTGTTTCCTGGAACTCAATATTTCCAAACCAAATAAACAAGCCATTAAAATTAAAATTACAATGGACAACGAAGGCCTCCTGAACACGTCAGGTCCGCCTGTTGGGGCTTAGAATTCTGACCACCAATTCTAAACGTGTATTCTAAAGTTGAGCTTATTTAAAATTCATTCATGGGATGTGGGCGTTGCTGGCCAGGCCAGCATTTATTACCCACCCCTCATTGTTCGGAGGGAATTTAAGAGTCAACCACATTGCTGTGGGCCTGGAGTCACATGTAGGCCAGACCAGGTAAGGACAGCAGATTTCCTTCCCTAAAGGACATTTGTGAACCGGATGGGTTTTTGTAACATTCGACAATGGTTTCACGGCCATTATTAGACTTTTAATTCCTGATTTTTATTGAATTCGAATTCTACTATATGCCGTGGTGGGATTCAAACCCAGGTCCCCAGAGCATTACCCTGGGTCTCTGGATTACTAGCCCAGTGACAATACCACTGCACCATCACTTCACTAATAATTAAACTTCGAGTGTTGACCATTTTTTTTTCTGGATTTTTCAGATGGTTAACAGACCAACCTGACATGTTCAGTCAGTAGAGGCCTTCACTGCCTGGAGTAATTTTAATTTTAATGGCTTCTTTATCTGGTTTGGAAATATTGAGTTCCAGAAAACACAGCTCAGCGTGTTATTGGAATAGTATAAACTCAGATAGGAATCCGTTGTCTTCCATTCCATAAATAATGACTGTGGAACCATTGTTGATTGCTGTAAAAACCCGTCGGGTTCACAAATGCCCATTCGAGTGTTGGAAATCTTGTCAACTTTTATCTTTTTGCGGGATTTTTAATGCTTTTTGACAGCTGTTCAAGTTTCTGTCAGCTCTTCTAGGGTTAATTTAGCTGCGAGTTGCAGTA
The DNA here is from genome assembly GCF_017639515.1 of Carcharodon carcharias. Taxonomy (NCBI): domain Eukaryota; kingdom Metazoa; phylum Chordata; class Chondrichthyes; order Lamniformes; family Lamnidae; genus Carcharodon; species Carcharodon carcharias. The sequence goes on from NC_054475.1 coordinate 10,438,293, forward strand.
CCTTTGTTGGCCACTGCCATAGCTTGTCATAGGTTACCGCTTGACTGCAGTGGTGATGCTGTCGAACGCCTTATGATTTTTTTTCCTGGGTTTAGCTCTAAGCTCCGCCCCCAAGGCAGTGATTTAGTTGGGGAAATGGTTGCAGACTTCAAAAATGAAAGCAAACAATTAAAAAAGTTTTTCCTACAGGTTTCTACTGGCTGCTAGGAGCTATTACTGGATATATTATTCAGTCTGCAGTATTTTACTTCCCTAGAAATAGTAATAATGGAGTCTTTCCTGTCTGTTAGTTCTACTTAAAATGATACTACCTGCAGTCTGCTCTTTAATTCCTGTTCCTGCTTAAACTTCACAGCAGGTAGACTTTAACTATTTAAGCACTCCCAAATTTGAATATTCTTACTGGGACCCAATGCCTGCTGGTTAGAGCAAGGTGTGATTCAAGAATAAAGGAAAGGTGTGTAGAATCCCTATATAACTGCAGAATCCTTACACACAGTGAACCTTGACAGTTCTTCACTTTCACGCTAGCTTTTCTGCTATTTGTGAAGGGTTGAGGCTTGTATATTTTGCAGTCAAAACTTCAAAACCATGCTGCTACCCTGCCACCATATTATGTTCTGCTTCTCTTTGATGTAAACATACCAAGCACACACATGCATTGTTGATACAATAATGTGGGTTCTTTATTTGAAGATCAGACTATATATAGATAATGTTCACTCGGAGGCCAAACATGTGATGTGCGCATCACTGGCTAGGCCAGCATTTATTCTATAGTGCATCTACTTAAGTATAGTACATCTAATCTCATATATGAAACATAAGATCCTGAGGGGAATTGACAGGGTGGATTCTGAGAGGACGTTTCCTTTAGTGGGGTAGACACAGTTTAAAATTAAGGGTCTCCCACTTAAAATGGAGATGAAGAGAATTTTTTTATGTCAGAGGGTCATTAGCATATGGATTTCTCTTCCCAAAGAGCAGTGGAGGCAGGGTTGTTGAATATTTTTAAGGATGAGTTCAATAGATTCATCACTGACAAGGGAGTCAAAGGTTATAGGGGGTAGACAGGAAAATAGAGTTGAGGCAACAATCAGATCAGCCATGATCTTATCAAATGGCGGACCAGGCTTGAGGCGTTGAATGGCCTACTCCTGCTCCTAATTCATATGTCTGTATTGTCGTAGTCTTTAAACGACACGAGAGACGGAGACGGTGGAGGTCCAGACAAGACAACAAGTTTATTGTAAGTGTGCACACAGGGATGCAGCTTGTGGAGAGACTGCTTCCCCGATCGTAGTTCATTTTACACATTTACATACTTTACAATCATATCGGTTACTTAGGTGTTCTGATTATCAATGACTACAAGCCATGCAGAGCTATTACAGTACTCCACATTTCTTTGTGAAACTAGATGAGCCTCCAGTTGAGGCATTTTGCAGTGGTCACAACTCATTGTGATTTTAAACAGGTTTCCACTCTACCTGTTTACAGCAATCATTTCATTTTTAAGTTAATCAAGTTTCTGCTTTGCATATATTACAGTGGTCATGTCCTCTTCGTGGTCTTAAACAGGTCTCGGTTTTGAGTTAAATATGTCTCGATCTCTTTTGATGCCCATAGTAATGTGTCACCCCCTTTCTATATAGTTGGTAATAATCACTGTATCTGTAGCTTCCTTCAGTATGCTCATACCCTGCTGCTTGTACACTGACTACAGGATTAATACATCACATTCTGTCAAGTTATGCAATGACTGACAGCAGTTTAAGATATGCTCCTTAAAGGTATATGCACATCGTGTCACAACACCTCTCATTGGTCACATAGGTACCTTTATGGCAAAGGCTGAGGGGGCATTAATGTTAATTCCAGGTTGAGATTGTGGGCTGAATTTTCATAGCCTGTTATAGATGAGCTGGCAGGCAGGAGGGCTGGCTATATGGCAGGCAAAGGCATTTGATGGGGAGTCCAATGTCTTCCCTCTGCCATGGCATATCATCAGCGGCAGGACCCTTAGCAGTGCAGCTGCCCAACTGGGCAGCCAATAGAGTAACTTAAGGGCCTAGCTTTACCTGTATTGAAAGGCCTGACACCAAGTGGAAAGATTGCCAGGTCTGGTCTGGCAGTCTCCCTATGAGTTCCTGTGGGGGCCATTCCATAATGCGCCCTACCATGGAGGGGCAACCCCAACCGAAATGGTTGCCTCCAGGCCTAAGGTGTTCTGGTGTGTCGTGACGTTCTAACCCTCCACCACCACCGATCGCTGAGGCTTGCCTGCCTGGCCCCAGCTGTACAAAAATAGCTTGCCTGGTCTTTGAGGGCATTTTGGCATTGATGTGCCCTTGATCAACTTGCAGCCTCAGCACTGGCCATTCCTTGAGGATGTTGAGCTAGAGGCCTTCGGATTGGGCTGGCACCTCTGAGGGACAAACCACCATCTTCAATCGGATGGCAGCCCTGATGGTGGCTTGTAATTGGCTGCCAGCTAAAGGCTCCCACAGCCTGCCAAAATGGGGTAGGCTCCTGTTTTTAGCCCCATCAGGGGTACTTGCCCTACGACAGAAAAGTTCAGCCCTGTGTATCTCACAATGGGAAACACTCTTTATTTGTTATTTGAGAGAAGGACGTACCAAGGTGAGAGACCCAGTAGGTGAAGGTGTTCGAGAGGCAAGACATCTCACATCCATCATTGACTCCAACTCACATTTGTAGCTCGAAAGTAAATTTGAGGATTTGACTCACCATGACTGACTATTGCCTTGTGCTGCAAACTGATCTGCAACCAAACTCCAGCACAGGAACATTGTCTACAATGGCTGTCAAAGGTGATTATAATCATCAATGTTTATACATCTAGATCCTTGTGGGGTTCCCATGAGGGCATGGACCATATAACTCAGTCAACAATGTTAACAGGTTACTGACGTGTTATTTCCAATACAGGTGATTCCCCGTGGACAAAAAACAGCTTGAGAGGCTTATCCATTTTTTTCACCACATTTCCTCTAGGTGCACAGCATATTAATGGGAGTTAAGTTACAATAACACTCCCCACCCATAACTTAACCTTCGTGGAACTGCAGCAACTCACTGAATGTGCAACTTGCCTGTGACCCAACAGTGTAGAATAAAATGGGTTAATACTGCCTCCTGGGCAGTAATGTTCATGGTTTAATCTTGAGGTGCTCTATGATGCCTCTATTACTTAAGTCAAAAAGAAGAATTCCAAGTTGGCAACTATCATATTTCCAGATTTTTTAATCCATTTTTACACGAAAAACTGTTTTAAGATCTTACTTTAAAAATGTTAGGGTTATGGCACAGCCAATGGTAAATGCTGAGTTGCTCAAATTCCAAAGGGAAACTTGAGCCAACTGCCACAACTGGTTTTGCAATTTATATAAATTTTGAGATGCATGCCTTGAATTCAGTAGTTATAAGACCACCAAGTCTTATAGGTTTTTACAAAACTACATTAAACATTTATTAATAAGAGAAATGATTTAAGCATATACAAATGTCTATAATTACTACTATAATAACTTCTAAATCCCCTAATTAATCTGACTCCCAGTTACACTTTTGTTAAGGCAACATTAAGATACATAGATTTCAAAAACCCAGGCAAAGAAACATGATACCTAATGACAATCCAATTCAAAGTGAGCTTTCTTAACTTCAGTTTGTTGCAAACAGCAGCTTGAGGCATAGATGCTGAAGGCTCTTCCCACTTGTTAGATCTTAAAATGCTTACCCTTACACACAGCCTTCTCTCCTTTATACATATTTTCCCCTTTGAATGCAAATTCCCATTGTTTCACTATGTCTTTGGACTTTACCATTCTGATAATAAAAATCTCTGATAGTTCTAATTTTTACCTGTAATCTTTGGGAAAAATAAACACACTGTTTCTGAACTCCACCTGGCTACGTGTAATATTTCTTTTGAAGGACTCCCTCTTTTGAAAGGACTCTAGGCTGGTTTGTTTAAAAATGCAAATGTCTTTTTACACCTTACAGTCTAAACTTACCCCATGTTTACCATGTTTACATCAAAGCCTTCAGAACAGCTGTCTTTAATCCAATTAAGTCTCACGCACACACATACACACGCGCATACACATAAATACACAGATACCACTATTTTACAATAAATTCCAATAACATTATTGTATCTTCCTGACAGGCTTTAAAAGCAAAGTTAATTCACAAAAGTCTCTGAAATCATAGTTAAGATTCCAATGAGCTACTTTTGACACTTTCCTCGTGATCTGTAAATAGTAAGGAATTAATTTGCCTGCCAATCAGAAAACATCTCCCAAGCGTTGTGTTAGATAGTCTCTGATTCCTGTCTGATGGTCAACAGAGGGCTGTATGAAATTTAGAATGTGGGAGAAATTAATTGGAAACCAACCTGTTGAAGTCAAGCATGCCAGCCCACTAATATGAGGAAAAGTTGTGCGTTTATTGTTTTGTATTATTACACGAAGCCAGGTTACTCTGACTGAGATCTGATTGTAAGTCACTTGTGTGTTCACCTGCTGTAAAATAAAGCAGTTTAATAACTCATACCTGGCCTCATCTCATTGAGTGTTTTCTCCGTAGTCACTGGAGAAATTGAAGATATGTGGATGCAAAAGACGTGGATGTCCATTTGATGTCATGAGGTGGGTATAGTTGTTGCACCATTGGGTTATGCCGTTGTGAAGTTAGAAACTGAGCCGTGCAGGTGAACGCCAAAATGTAAGGCACTGTCCCAAATTTTATTGCAACAAGGCATCTCATGGCCCATTCGTTAGATATTCCCCTGCAAGCTTCAACTCGAAAACGTTTTTCCATGAAAGTTTCTGGGAGTGTGAGCTGATAACAACAAGGCGGGGACAACAAGCTTCTGGGACCTCAGTGTACGATAGGACCAATAGCCTACCTCCTTTACCAGGAAGATTTAAAGATTAAGAAAGAAAGATAGCAACAGAAAATGTGGGTGAATTATGGTGAGGGAATTAAAGTCAAATCAGATATGGAAAAAGCAATAAAGGGACAGAAAGAAAGATTAGATTAGGAGAGAGGGAAAAATGAGACAAAAAGGAAAAATAATAAGAAAAAAGCCTAAAATAGCTCAAAATTTAACATTTTTAAACCACCTTGTGCAGGAATAAACATCAACTATTTAAAAAAATCCCTTTCTGGGCCGTAGAGGGTAACTGATATTGCATTAACAATGACCTCTTCTTTAAAAGGGTATTTACACTATTAAGTACCAGTCACGATTTTCTGCAGTGAGTTTAATTTGCAAACCAGCAAAGTTCAGAAGAAGGGAGCATAAACTTGAAATTAGAGCTAGATTGTTCACGGGTGATGTCAGGAAGTGTTCCTTTCCATAAAGGCTAGTTGAAATGTGGAACTCTCTGCCCAAAAACCTGTTAAGGCTGGGTGGGTGGGGGGAGGAGGCGTGGGGGGGTGGGGGGGTGGTGGGGGGGGGTGGTGGGGGTGTGGAGGAGGTGTAGGGGGGGGTAGAGGAGGTGGGGGGGGGTCAATTGAAGATTTCTAAAATTCAAAACTGAGCTTGATAGGTTTTTGTTAGGCAAGGGTACTAAGGGTTAGGGAACCAAGGCGGGTAGATGGAGTTAAGACACAGATCAGCCGTGATCTTATTGAACGGTAGGACAAGCTCGAGGATCTCTATGTTCTTTGAATCTAACTCCTTGGCCGTAAGTCCCCCAGGCTGCTCTGAATTACATGGAAAGGACTTTTGCAGCAATATACTACCCAGAATTTTCATAACAGTTTTACAGGCAACATTTGTTAGTGAAACAACTCTGTAACTGGCGCGGAGAGAATCTGTTTTTTTTTACAAACAATGAGCTGTGGAAAAGAAGAACATTTTCATCATCTCTGGCAATGTTTAACAGTCTATGAGTCACTGTGTTACCTCAGCAGACCATCTGGTTTTGGAACACTGGATCCGTTCATTGGCTTGTTGAAGGGAAGAGCGATGGGCCAGTTCTCCAACTCAAGTCAACAGCTATATCAATTATTTATATTTATTTGGCACCTTTAATGTAATAAAATGTCCCAAGGTGCTTCACAGGACTGCAATGGTTCAACAAGGCAGCTCACCCATCATTTTCCCAAGGACAATTGGGGCTAAGCAACAAATGCTGGCCTAGCCAGTGATGACCACATCCCGTGAATGAATAATAAAAAAAAAAGCAGAAGCATTATAAAACAAAATATTCCAAAGCATGTAAGGAGATTCTGAGTCAGGTGGCCAAAAGCTTGGTCAAAGAGGATGGTTGTAACGCGTGCCTTAAAGGAGGAGGGAGAGGTAGGCCCATTTAGGGAGGGGATTCTAGAGCTTGGGGCCCAGGCAGCTGAAGGCATAGACACCTTGGTGGAGGGATATAAATCAGGGATGCAGAAGAGGCCAGAATTCGATGATTGCGGGTCCACAGACTTTTGAGGACAGACTGTTGGAGTTGAAGATACTCTCGATGGAGAATGGCGGGTTGAATCGGTGAACCAGGTATTAAAATGCTGAAAGGCAGGGATAACGTGCGCAGAGCATTTAATTAAATTGTAATTGCGGGACTCCAGCACAACAAGGTTCCATCAATGGCTGATGCTATGAAGCAGTGTAGCGATGAATGATTAATTATATTATGGGGCTCCAGCTCCCAGTCTAGTTGAGACTGACAGCTTCACTTTCTTTCTAAGTGAGTTGGACTGGTGTCCTCAAGTTTTTTTTTTTATTTGCTTAATTGGCTTTGGAGCCAGCTGGGAGATTTGCCGCATTTTTCTCATCATGTTAGGGACATTGTGATTAGTCAATTCCACAGAGAGTAAATAAACCAGTTCAATCCGTCATGGTGCAGACTAATCCAGTGAAAGGAGCAGGGTCCTCAGCCTGGCTCCCTGCTCTTATTATGTATTGTTTTTTTTTGCATGTGGTTTTGGTTGTGTAAGACATTGGTGAGGCCAACTTTGGAATATTGTGTGCAGTTCTGGTCGCCTAACTACAGGAAGGATAACAGTAAGATTGAGAGAGTGCAGAGAAGATTTACTAGGATGTTGCCGGGTCTTAAGGAGTTGAGTTACAGGGAAAGATTAAGCAGGTTGGGACTTTATTCCTTGGAGCGTAGAAGAATGAGGGGAGATTTGATAGAAGTTTACAAAATTATGAGGGGTATAGACAGAGTAAATGCGAGTAGGCTCTTTCCACTTAGATTAGGAGAGATAAACATGAGAGGACATGGCTTTAGGGTGAAAGGGGAAAGGATTAGGGGGAATATTAGGGGGAACTTCTTCACTCAGAGAGTGGTGAGAGTGTGGAAGAAGCTGACGTGGTAAATGCGGGCTCACTCTTAAGTTTTAAGAATAATTGGATAGATACATGGATGGGAGAGGTCTGGAGGGTTATGGACTGGGTGCAGATCAATGGGAGTAGTGGAACAATATTTCGGCACAGACTAGAAGGGCCGAATGGCCTGTTTTTCTGTGCTGTAGTGTTCTATGGTTCTATGGTTCTTGTTTTCGTAGTCCCACAGCCACTGTACGGCAGTGTGTCCCTTCGAGAACATTTGCCTTCGCAGCCTCCTGCCTATTGAGTCTCAGGGCACCATGACGGAACAACCAAACATGATGCTAAACCCTGAGGGTGAAGCTTGACCCGAATGACTTCCATCAGAACCGTAACTGGGAAAGGTTCCTCAATCAGAGGCTGTTAGAGAGTACGGAGATCACCAAATACAAAGAAAACCTTTCTCTTGATCCATATTTATGGCCTAGTGTGCAGGGCACAGTTTCAAAATTTACAGACAACACCAGACCTGGAAGCAATGTGAACTGTGAGGAGGATAGTGATTGGCATCAAGAGGCCTGAGACAGGTTGGTGCAAAGGGCAGACATGTGGCCAATGCAATTTAGCGCAGAGAAGTGTGAGGTGATACATTTTGGTAGGAAAATCTAGGAAGGGCAATAAAAAAATAAAGGGCACAATACAGGGCAGGAGCAGAGGGACCTGGGGGTCTATGTGCACAACTCATTGAAGATGGCAGGGCAGGTTGAGAAAGTGGGTTAAAAAAGCATATGCAACTCTGGGCTTTGTAAATAGAGGCAAAGAGTGAAGGAAAAACAGAAAGTTCTGGACATGCTCAGCAAATTAGGCAGCGCCTGTGAAGAAAAACAGAGTTAACATTCCAGGTCGATGACCTTTCATCAGAATCCTCACTCAGGCCTTCATGACCTCTAGGCTCATCCTTTTCCCTAACACTCCTGGTCGGTCCCCCATATCCTGCCCCCTGCTAAACTTGGGATCCTCCGAAACTCTGCTGCCCATATCTTAATTTGCACCAAGTCGTGTTTGATCCTGGTGAAAGGTCAGCAACCTTAAACATTAACTCTGTTCTCAGATGTCGCCTGACCTGTTGAGTATATCCAGCATTTTCTGTTTTTAGCTCAGGTTTCCAGCATCTGCAGTATTTTGCTTTGGTATTGGAGGTTATGGTGAATTTTATACATCAGAAAAACCACCGGGGTGGCCTCAGCTCGGGCAATTTTGGGCACCACACTTTAGGAAGAATGTGAGGGCAGTGGAAAGGAAGCAGAAAAGATTTGCAAGAATAGTTCCAGGACTGACAGCCTTCAGTTATGTGGATAGATGGGACAAGCTGAGATTATTCTCCTGAGAGAAGATCGAGAGGGGATTTGGTAGAGGTGTTCAAAATCATGAGGGCAGAGCAGTTGAAAAAAAAAACTGTTCCCATTGGTGGAAGGATTGAGAACCAGAGGGCACTGATTTAAATTAATTGGCAAAAATACAAGAGGTGACTAGGGGAAAACTTGCTTTACACAGCGAAAGGGTGGGACTGGAACACACTGTCCAAGAGTGTGCTGGAAGCAGATTCAATCATGACTTTCAAAAGGGAATTGGATAAGTATCTGAAAAGGAAATATTTGCAGAGCTACAGGGAAAAGATGGGGGGGGGTGGGGGTGGGGTGACACTGGCTGAGTTGCTTTCGCAGCGAACCAGCACAGACCCAATGGGCCAAATGGCCTCCTCTCTGTGCTGTAACCATTCCATTATTCCAAAACCAGATGGAAGAGAACAGCAAATTGAAAAGTGCCTGTACAGATGTCAGTAATAGAGGGACAAAGGATAGCCTTACAGGTAGATAGTTCCCACATCCTGATAAAGAACATAAACGTGATAAGGATAGTTTATAAAAATGCTGGGAATGACTTTGTGTGCATACTGATGTGACAATAAGGGGAAACAGCACTAGAGGGTGCTCATGCAGTATCTGGTGACTGAAAACTTGTTCACAGTCAGTCATAAATTATATCAGAAATAAAGATTGCTGCCAGTGTCTGTCCTGATCGAGCTGATCCACTCAAACTGCAAAGAGACTCAATCTCTGCCAATTACCTGACTGAGAAAAATTCCGATGATGTAGTCTGAGAACAAGGTCTATCGGTTTTGTTCTCTCCAGCAATTAAATAAATTAAATTCTTCCATCCTGTTTATGTGAAGGCTCTGGTCATGTCCTGTTTTCATTGATGAGTCTTTTTATTTGAGTTTCCTTCCCCTCTCTCCTGATCGTGTGATTCCTTGCTGGGGCGCAGGGAGCCAGGGGGCTATCCACTAGCTCACCCATTCTTCAGCTGTGAGCGAGTCAATGAGTGCTGTTTGGAAATTCTTCCATGAAGGGCATCACAGCTGAGCCTAATGCTGTTCCCAGCTGACACAGACAGGCTCATAGGAGATACACACACACACTCGCAGACACACACAGACATACAGACACCGGTAGCATACAGACACTCTCTCTCACACACTCATACACATACAGACAGACACATTCACAGTATGTGTGTGTGTCTGTGTATATGTGTATGTGAGAGAGGGTGTGTGAATGTGTATGTGTGTGTGTATGTCTGTGTATGTGTGTGTGTGAGTGAGTGTGTTTGTGTGTGTGCCTGTGTATGTGTGTGTGTGAGGGTGCGTGTTTGTGTGTGTGCCTGTGTATGTGTGTGTGTGAGTGTGCGTGTTTGTGTGTGTCTGTGTACTTGTGTGTGTGAGAGAGTGCATGAGTTTGTGTGTGTGCCTGGTGTGTGTGTGAGTGCGTGTGTCTGTGTACGTGTGCGTGAGAGTGCATGTGTTTGTATGTGTGCCTGTATACGTGTGTGTGTGTGTGTGTGTGTGTGTGAGAGTGCGTGTGATTGTGGGCGTGCCTGTGTATGTGTGTGTGCGAGAGAGTGTGTGTGATTGTGTGTGTGTCTGTGTATATGTGTGAGAGTGCATGTGTTTGTGTGTGTGCCTGTGTGTGTGTGTGCGTGTGTTTGTGTGTGTCTGTGTACGTGTGTGTGAGAGTGCATGTGTTTGTGTGTGTGCCTGTATATGTGTGTGTGTGTGTGTGAGAGAGTGCGTGTGATTGTGTGTGTTTGTGTTTGTGTGTGTGTGAGAGTGCGTGTGTTTGTGTGTGTGTGTGTGAGCGAGTGCGTGTGATTGTGTGTGTGTGTGTGTGAGAGTGTGTGTGATTGTGTTTGTGTTTGTGTATGTGTGTGAGTGCGTGTGTTTGTGTGTGTGTTTGTGCGTGTGTGTGTGTGTGAGAGAGAGTGCATGTGATTGTGTGTGTGTGTGAGAGAGAGTGCGTGTGATTGTGTGTGTATGAGAGAGAGTGCGTGTGAGAGTGTGTGTGTTTGTGCGTGTGTCTGTGTATGTGTACCTGTGTGTGTGTGAGAGAGAGTGCATGTGATTGTGTGTGTGTGTGAGAGAGAGTGCGTGTGATTGTGTGTGTGTTTGTGCGTGTGTCTGTGTATGTGTACCTGTGTGTGTGTGAGAGAGTGCATGTGTTTGTGCGTGTGTGTCTGTGTGTCTGTGTGTGTGTGTGTGTGTGTGTGTGTCTGTGTGAGACAGTGTGTATGTTTGTGTGTTTGAGAGTGCTTGCCTGTCCACTTGGCTCTTCTACGAATGCCAGAGGAAAATGGGGCCTCTGGCTGATCATCCCCTGTTCAGCCACTCTCTATTTTCAGCCCAGCCAATGAAGACAAAAACTTGGCTACCATGACATGATATGAAAATCCTCAAAACTATACTCAATGTAGACAGCACCTCGTCACTTTTAGGGGGTCACAGGGCAGGCCTTTACCTATTAGATCAGCCATATGTGGGTGACTTTTCAATGGGAAATGGGGAGAAGTTTGACCTCAGGCAAGAGAAGAGGCTGCAGGGCGAGGGCTGTATTGGGGAAGTGGGGGGTAACCCAGGGTGTGTGAGGGGGCACATGTTGATCTGTGCAAGTGGTCTCAGAATGTTGATACCCGAGGAGGCAGTCTCCAGAGGAGATGAGACCAGATGGACATGTGAGGGTGTGTGTGTGTGAATGGGTGGTGATGTCCCTTGAGCTGGCAGTGAGTGAGGTGCCAGTGATGGGCTTGGGTGTGTGAGTTTAGAGCGTTAAGATGGTTTCCATACTCTGGCTGCATGGATGAGATCATTCGTTCTCTTCTGTGCGGCATTGGCACCGATCACCACTGCCCTCGCCTACCAAGCCAGAGTGGCAATGTTGCTGCCCCTCCTGCGGCCAGAGCGTCCAAAGGGCGCTCGAGGGCTGCAATCCTCTTGCCTTTCGGGGGCCATGTCTTCTTTGCTGCAGTCCTGGGCTGGAAGCACTGAGTGTGCCTGGACGTGGTGCCTGGTGTGATGAAGCGGCGAGGTGATGGCGAGGCAGGTGAATGGGAGCCCGCCCGCCATGGAAAAGGCGGGTATCACAGGAATGTATAAATAATGCAGCGGGTTTGGAACAATACAGTGTGAAAACCCGTCATCGTGGCTGTCAGGCAAAACATCGTTTTCTCCACCCGTTACCACACTTAGTGTAAACCTGGGACGATTCCACCTCAAGTCTGACTTCCATATACCATAGCACTCTTCAAAGAAAAACAGGATAGTTCTCCCCAGTGTTGTAGCCAAACATTTACCCCTCAACTAACACCGAAAGCAGGTGATCTGGCCATTTAGTTCTTTGCTGTGTGTGGGACCTTGCTGTGTGCAAATTGGCTGCTGTATTTCTTACAGTAACTACATTTCCAAAAAAATACTTCATTGGTTTAAAATACCTTAGGAAAGCCTGAGGCTGTGAAAGGAACTGGATAAAATCTTTCCTCTTTTGAAGTTCCTCACTCAGCCCACCACCATTTGAGGACCTCAGGTATAAAACCAACAATGATGCTGGAGAACTAAACCAAATAAATAGCTAAACCAAATCCTTTTGGATGATCTCATCAAGGGGATTGAGGAAGGCCACATTATGCAGCGAGATTCCCCCAATACTTCTGAAAATGGATTGACAAGTAGTCCATTTATGTGGTTTTCTATATTTTATGGGATGTAAGTGTTGCTGAAAAGGCAAGCATTTGTTGCTCGTCCTGTATGCCCTTGAGAAGTTGATGGTGAGCCACCTTTTGGAACTGCAATCCCATGTGGTGTAAGTACAACCAAAGTGCTACTTTTTATATTAAAAGAGAAAATCCAACTTGACTCTCAAAACATTTGAATTGGACCAGACATAGACTCTGATGAGATAACACACCATCTAGGATCCCCACATCTTGGCTTTTGATCCTGAGTTCAGGACTAGTTTATCAGGTGATTCCCTGAAGACTACTTTGATGTCACAGTGAGCTGATCACCGGATCACAGGATAATCCCCTAATCAATTAAAAATAAAGTAAGTGAAAGTAAAGCAGAAGGAAATGAGGAAGAAATTAAATTGTATCCACTGCAGAGATTTCAGAAGTTGACCTTGCATTAACGAGGTGCTGCACATGGCTTATTTTGGCAGAGCATCCAGTAATCGTGATTGTGCAATAAATGTGCTGTTACAGATGGAAAATAAGCTATCCAAGTGAGTGAATGGTTTACTGGTATGTGTATATAACAGATTGGGAACATATACAACACTGTAACTTTCATTCCTGTATAGTGGCTAAAAGTTAACCCCAAACAATTACATATGCAATGAAATCCTGATCAGGCTCCTCTTCATACCGAAAGTGCTTTACAGAATGACAATGTGTAAAGAAGGGTGAAGTCAGGAGCAAATGATTCATGATGAGGCCTGTTAGAGCATCAAACATTTGGGGCAGAACAGTGGTGGGAGCACAAACCATAACTACTTTTAAAAAGGAAGTGAAAAGATATCTGAAAAATGAAGATTTAAAAGGCTCAGGAGAAAGGACAAGGCTAAATGGATTCTTCTTTTGTGCTTCAGATTCTCTGAATCTATCAATCTGGATTTTGTTCAAAGAAGCTTATCTTTGAAGGTTATGTAGAAAGACACAATTGAGGCAACTCTCTTAGCTTTGACAGTCTCAACCAAGCTCCAGCTGGTTTAAAATCTTTTTGTGAAGGGGAGGCAATGCAGCTGTTTAACCGCAATGCATTATTTATGAATAGAAAATGTTCGGTTCGGTTCAGTTCCAGCGTCCTCCCTTCTATGAAAGATGATGGACGCGCAGCAAGCAATCTATTTCAGGTAGGGTCTCTTCACACCTTTGCTGATGGCTGAAAAGGCCAATCCTTGAGAAGAGGCAGGTTCTGCCACAAGCGCCACACATGAAGCTACTGGGTGTCATTGTGGGCTAATTTTTTGGTGTCGGTGCCTGTTACCCAAGCCGCTGTAGCCACTATGTCACTGCGGTGGTGCAAGGCAGCCCACAGGAGGTGTCGCCATTTTCCCTTATTGTCAGATAGTGACTCCCAGGTTGAGTAATTGATGTCTATGACATGCTTGCAAGCATCTTTGAAGCGAAACTTTAGTCACCCTACTGGCTATCTGGATCCAGCTACCTCACCATACAGAAGAGAAGGTGTACTGTAATAACAGTCTGATTAAGTTGAACTGATGATTGACTGCTTATCCTATTCAAGGTTAGTTTGGTTATTGATGCTTTGAGCTATGTTTTGACCCCTGTGTTTGACATGGCCCACACAGGCTGGACTCTCTAATAGCTTTAATTTTCCCTTGTAGTTACCCTGAGGGATGGTAAGGTTGGTGAGACAGCACTGGTGCTGTAATAATGTCACTCTCTCCTGGCACATGGCTGTGTTATAATGAGACGGTGTCCTTAGGTTACAGTTAATTGCAGCTTGTATTAGCATCAGCTTCTTTGAGAGTTTGTACATGTTTTATTATTGGAACCATTTGTGAATTTGTTTGGATTTTAAATCAACATCTTGCTGCTGAGAAACTGAGGAGATCTCTCCACCTGCCCCCATGTCCTCATCATTTCTTACATTGCTATATCAAACATCCTCGGGTTAGATTTAACACAGAATCGATGCAGAGTAAAGCTTCAGCTAATCTTCCCTAATAACGTGTGTCAGCTTAACCCTATTGCCCACATACCAATTCCACATCCACCTGTATGTCCCCTCATGTCCAGATTGCCAATTATAGTCAGGTGATGAATGTCAAGTCACTCCCATAGGAACTGGTTTGAAATGGACCCCAAACTTGTTTGACCTTGTCTGTCACAAGTTACCCCACCAATTGGACTGGGTTCAGACCGAGTATGGAAGACACAGTGATGAAGGAGGAGGACAAAGATAAAGATGTGGCTTCATTACACACCGCAGAATTGATGGACGTTCACAGAAGATCAACATAAAGTGAACTTCGAGATAAAAACAAAAAAACTGCGGATGCTGGAAATCCAAAACAAAAACAGAATTACCTGGAAAAACTCAGCAGGTCTGGCAGCATCGGCGGAGAAGAAAAGAGTTGACGTTTCGAGTCCTCATGACCCTCAGTCGGGAGGGAGTCCCACCATAGAGAGCTGCCTAGCCAATCAGGTTGGCCGGCAGACCTCCAGCCGCAGCAGCAACGCGAGCTGCAGTGAACTGAAGAGGAATCTCAGCAAGATGCCCGAGCTTCGTTCCCAGGAGTTTAAGGGATCCCAGGGCGGGGAGGGTAGGGGAGGCCCGCGGGGCACAAAGGGGGGCAATCGGGGTGTCGGGGGAGAGGCCGAGGGTGTGGGAGGTCCAGCGGCAACCAGACCTTAAGCAGGGGGCGGCGGTGGGGGGGGGTGGGGGGGGGGGGGGGGGGAGGCGACAAAGTCAGAAGTTGGCTTCTAGTGGAGGCCCCCCCACCACTCCCACTTACCCCTCGCCATCCCCTCCCCCCACGTCAGGTAAATCCTCCCGTCGGCCTAAAAATTGAGGCTGGGTTGGAAACGGCCTTTAAGTAGACAATGGTTGGCCACTTAAGGGCCTCAACTGGGGCAAGGGTGGGTGCCCCTTCAAGGCCTTGCCCACCCAGCGTAAAATCACTTTGAGGCCGGGGCCGGAGGGAACCCAGTGGGAATCCCGTACTTTCAATTTCACACTTCCCCAGCCTCCCCCCCCACCCCCCACCAACCCCACCCACACACCCACCCCCCCACCCACTCCCCCCACCGCCCCCCCCCCCCCCCCACCCCCCCCACCACCGCCCCCCCACCGCCTCAGCCAGAGTGTGAAATTCAAGGCTGTGCCTTTAACTATTTACATTACATTTCTATAATTTCCTTTTGACAACCGATCCTACCCAACTCCAACTCCTCTTCTTCCGCCTCCCCGAGTCACAGTCCTGAGGGATCAGTCTCCCAGGATATTCTCGGCCCCGAGGGGAGACACCCCGGAGACGTGAGGGCTTTCCTCTTTGTCCCTGAGGACATCATCGCGAGCAGGATGGGACGTTCGTTTTGCGGCGTTGCCGGTAAGCAGCGTGTAGGCCTCAGGACCACTGAACCACAAAGGACAATGGGCCGGATTTTGCTCGCGTTTTGGGCGGGCGCAGCAGGCAGGCTCAGGAAGCCGATCGCCGCCCACGATCGGGCCCCGACATGGATTTCACTCTGGCTGGCCGATTAACAGCCAACCAGCGTGAAACACGCGCTGCAGCGCTGCCAGGGCCAGAGGCGGGAGGAGCGCTAGCGCTGAAGCTTACGCACGCGCCGGAGTAAAGGCTGCCTGAGGCACAGTGCTGCCTCAGGGAGCTGGAGGGGTTTTTTTTATCAATATGAGGAAAGAATTTTAAAATAATGAAAACACGTCCCTTCCTGTGGCTCTGTCACACAAGCAGGGACATGTCAAATATGAGTGCAAGAATTTTTTTTTAAAATCACTGGTCAAAACCTCATCCCACCCGTGGATGGGGTTTCCCCAAAAAAAACAAAGGCCGCTTGGCCTTTTTGCCAACCGAGCTGTTGGACGGGCTGCAAAAAAATCCAAACAATTAGGTGGTAAAGGGCCTTAACAGGCCATTTAATTGTCGGCGGGCGCGCTGCCAACTCCCGGGCGCACCCGCCAACTGAAATATGATGCGGGTGCGCGATGACTTCGGGACGCTCGCCCGATGTCATCGCGCATCATTTTACGCTCGTTCGGATCGGGCACGCAACCGCCCGTAGAGCATAATATTCTTCCCAATGAGTCTTTTGCAATGAAAGACTGATCCAAGAGAGAAAACTGAAGGGAGTCAACCTTTAGACTGTCTAGGAGTAGAAGATACAAAATCAGGACTCCCTGAAGAACATGTTGCTCCTTCGAAACTCACAGGGATAAACCTTCAGAAGACGAATGCTCTCCAACTCTAGTGAAGATTCTCACAGCCATAGTGTTCACTGAAGACAGAAAAGGTATTGAAGCTCTGAGATTCCAATGAATCTAGAGGACAAAAGAAAAAAAACGACAAAATCCCATTAAGTCTTCCAGGAAAAGAAAAGATGATTTCCTGATCGTATTTTGGAAGGACTGTCTATCTGTTGCAGGCCACGCTTGAGTCTCTCCACTCTGGACAATGAGAAGAATTGCTGAGGGACAGGACAGCATCATCTTGTGCAATAGGTTGAATTTGATCGACAAAATAAAGACAAATTTCCTGTACGCGAATAATTGGGAGACAAGCTTGCTTGTCAATCAAGGATTGCAAAGCTTTAGAAGCACTAAAGATTCTTCTATAGCTTCTGTGCTGACATACAGCTCTAGAGGGAAGAAGAGTTTCAGCTGCGATTGAAGTATGGGTCTCAATCGACTTTCACCCCAGGAAACAGGAGCTACCGCCCCTTTGTTAGTGTGATCCTCCATGGATTGTGACATGGAATCAGACAAGGTATTCTGTCTGGAAGATTCTTCATGTACAACCAGCAATAGACGAGGCATTACATTGGTGGGTTCAGTGGAATAAATACTTGAATGCTGCTAAGCTATTAGAAACACAGCTGACTCTTCAAAAAAGGCATCAGAAACTTCATATGGTGCATCAATCAATTGGAACGATGGACCAACCTCTAGCACCTCATTCTCCAACAGATCCCTCCATGCTGCAATGGCTCCTTCCTCATCACTTCCTTCAGGAATGAGCCAGCGGAGGCCCAGCAGGATTTTGTGCAGATGATCGCTGTCTGACACAGTGCCTTCTGTAGCTGTCACATCGGCCTAACTTCGTGAAGAACTGAGCAACTCATTCTCTGCCTGGGGTCTAGTCGATGGTGTTTCTGTAGTAGAAAGGAACTCGTTGCTGGTTGAATAAATCTCCTCAGCTACTGAAGGCTGGAGTTCCCACTGGTTGCAAATAAAAGTTTGAAGATTGTTCCATGAAAGACGCTGTCGTTCACATGCTGGGCATCATCTGGCATTTGCAGAGTTCCTCACTCAATAAGGGTGTGCGTTAATTGTGGACAACATGGAGAGAATCAACAACCTGTCGCCTCTTGAAACGAAGAGGAGCAATTACCCGGCCTTTAATTGGAAGGTTTGTGCCGGCTGAACCCCACAATCTGATGTCTGATGGATGAAGGACTATAGGCTGAAGCCAGCCTGGATCATCTGCTGGTACATTAATGCCAGCTCCAGCATCAATTTTAAAGGTGGGATCAAAGCCTTTAACTTGCACCATAACTGACCAGTAATCTTGACCAAGACCATTAACTTCCCCTAGAAACCCTGTAAATTCACTTTTGTCTTGATTTCCAATTTCTTGAATGGTGTATATTTCATAAATATTTTCTTATCTTCTACCTTGATTAAAGTTGTTGGATTTACAGAATTGCTTGAAATGTCCAGTCTTCCCACACTGGAAGCATTCCACGCCCCCTGTTGGGCAGTCCTGACATCTATTTTGGTCCTTTGCACAGCATAAGCATCTCAAAACGGCTGTTGGTGTGGAGCCTCCCACCCTTTGGCTTGGTTTGGTGGGTTTTCATATGGGCGAGGCCACTACCCAAGGGTCTACCCAGTCAACTGAGTCATGTGAAGCCGCAAGTGGCGCCAAATTATATCCCCATTAACTTCTCTAAGCACGGCCTGCCTCGCATACCGGGCCACTTGATCTAAAGTAAGGTCATTTTTGGCCTGCAGAGAGTCGGAGAGCTTTTCATCTCTGATACCCACGACTATGCGATCACGGATTAGCATGTCCTTCAGCTCCCCGTGTCTGCAAGAACTATCTAGGCGATATGGGTCAGTGAGAAATAATTTGACTGATTCCCCAAGTTGTGGGGACCTTTGTTTAAAATGAGCTCACTCTATTTCTAGGTTTCGCTTTGAGCTAAAATAGATGTCAAAGGCTCTGAGAAAGGTCTCAAAGTCCACAGTGGACTCCTCCACTTCAGGGGCTCAGGAGAATATCATCTGCTACAGGACCTATGGCATAAAGAAAGGGACTGACTTGGTGCTTTTACTTGAAGGTGCAACATCGAAGGAAGTGGAGAGACAGAGAGAGAGTCTAAAACATGACAGAATGATATCAGTGATACATCATCATCTACATCATATATTAGCATATCTATTGTTAATCCTTACACTACAGCACCCTCACCCCTGAGTCAGAAGGTTGTGGGTTCAAATCCCACTCCAGGACTTGAGCACAAAAGTCCAGGCTGATGCTCCAGTCCAGTACTGAGGGAGTGCCACACTATCGGAGATACCATCTTTCAGATGAAATTTTAAAAAGAGGCCCCCACTGCCCCCTCAGGTGGACATAAAAGATCCCATGGCAGTGTTTTGAAGAAGTCCAGGGGAGTTACCGCAGTGTGCTGTTCAATATTCATCCTCAGTCAACATCACGAAAACAGATTATCTGGCAATTGCCATGGGCTGAATCTTCCGGTTGGTCTGCAGGGAAGGTCTGACATGCTGACACGCACGATGATGGGCGATGGTGCCAGGCCTGCATCCCAACGTCATCGCAATATTTCGTTTGGCGGACACGCGCCAAAGTCGGCTGCGCATCCGCCGAAATGTCAACGGCCTGTTAGCGCCATTAAGAATGTGATTAAAGTAATTAAGAACACTGCTTGTCCAACCTTAAGGTTAACGGGCAGGCAAAAACCCCAAGCAGCCTTTGCGTTTTTCAGGAAACCTCATCCACAGGCGGAATGAGGTTTTCTGAAGCTTGTGTAAAACAATTAAATAAATGTCCCCACCTTTACAAACACGTCCCCATTCATGTGGCCCAGTCACATCACTTACATCATTTATTGAAGCTTTTTATTGTCCATTCTATCTCCCTGAGGCAGCTCCGGGGTTCAGGGAGTTCGCTGCGCTCCTTGCGCGCACATGTGTGAAAGAGCTTAGGTAAGCAAGGGGGGTGATAGGTTATCGGGGTGGGTGGGATGCAGATTTCAGGTTACTATCAGATCAGCCATGATTTTATTAAATGGCGGAGCAGGCTCGAGGGGCTGAATGGCCTACTCCTGCTCCTTGTTCATATGTTCGTATTTAAAAAAAACTCACTCATTGCAATACCACAACAGAAACAAAAATCCAACTCTTGTAAAATGGTAATTAGGGTGACACAGTGTCCTCAATCAAGCTTAACATAAGTATCCCCGTTTAAATAGAAACAAGTAAAAAACTGCAAAGCAATTAAATCATTATGTTGTTCCTGGTACTGACTATGCACTCCAATCCCTCTGGTGCCCACTGGTTACCACAGGACACTGTGTGCTCCTTTTGCAAACACACCCGGGCACAGACATATAGCTGCAAAGGAAACGTGGACAGCTGGGCCAAGACATCCCCTTTGATTTTCTACCAACTGGACCTCTAGATGGTCAAGGCCAGCCTCACCAGGAGGTCTCCCAAATTACCTATTCCCTCTCCTCTGTACCAGGTGCTAAAACATTCCAAATAAAATTTGCGCAATTAGTGGGGGCAAATATTGGCATAGTGGTAATGTCACTGGGCTATTAATCCAGTAGACCCAGGCTACTGCTCAGTGGACATGGGTTCAAATCCCTATTAGCCCCCCAAAAGGAGCATGGTGTCTAATTTAAACAGTGCTGATTTCTCCTCTCAGCATCCATTAATAAACAGAAAGATGTTTCGGATTTGTTTCCCCCTTTATACCTGGTGGCATATTTCCCAACCCCTCAGTTTTGATGTGATCCAATTTCTATTAATAACGTCACAGCAAACTCAAGATAGGGTAAACTCAGAGGGTTAGTTTATTTGCACACACTCAAACGTGGGAGGAGGGTAGCAACTTTGCCTTCTTTGCACTCATACAGTAAAAGAGGGATAGAGAAAAGAAAGATTTACAGGGCAAAGACCACTGAGGAAAGAGTTATTGTTTCACGTGAGCCCAGAGCCCAGAATCAAAGTCCAATGAGGTATTCCTTCACGAGGTCCACAAGTTGAAATCTGATGTTGTATAATTCACTTTTCCTGTAGAGTTGTCTTCACATCAGCAGGTAAGCACACAGAGTTGAATCAGCCTTGTAGGCATTGGTACAGAGGCTCCAGTAGAAACAGTGTAGATGGGGACCAGATATTCAATCTGGGCAGAGCCCCTTTTCTGTGTTGTTGCTTGTAGATGGTAAAATGGCAGACTAGGGATTTTTCAGTACAGCAAGGCAATATTACTGGTTACACAAGCTAGAGGATTTCATGTCACATGACTCCCACCTCTTCACAGTGTCAAATGGTGTGTATCCCCTGTCTGGGTTCCTGAATTGATTAAATGTTCCAACTATTAAGAGTTGAAGAGAAGGTTGCGGGGTCCTTTGTCCTGGCAGACGAATAGGCTTCGATTGGGCTGGGCTGGGCTTATGAATCGGCCTTTGTATAGTTGTGTTTGAATTTTGTCTCTGCAGCTCACAGGGTCCATTAGTTCCTCTTCCGAGATAACGTGGCACAAGTTTTTGCCATGGTAGCTCTTTTTATTCAGGGTCACAGACAGGTATAGCTTCAGCCATTTTAACCTCTTTGTGCAGTTTTAAAAATTTTAGAAATTAGCCATGATGATATCTATAAATATATTATAAAATTATATACTGTGAGTTCTTAGACCCTGACACCACCTCCCCCCCACCAACAGCAGCCGCTGAAGTTTAAATTCAAAGAATAAATCTAGACTATAAAGCTCATCTCAATAATAATGACAATGACTGATTGTCATAAAAAAATCCATCCAGTTCAGTAACATCCTTTAGGGGAGGAAACCTGCCATCCTTACTTGGTCTGGCCTATATGTGACTCTGGGCCCACATTTTTTAGGCTCTTGAATACCCTCTGAAATGACCCAGCCAGCCACTCAGGTCAAGGGCAGTTAGGGATGGGCAAGAAACGTGGGCCTTGACAGCAATACCCACATCCCTTGAAAGGATAAAGGAAAAAAATCTGAAGAAAGGCGACAGGTTTGGGGACTTCCTGAGATCCCCCTTGTGGGAAATCGTGGAACCCACAGGTGGTACTGCCAAACACAGGCAGAACCTCATCAAAGCCCCCTAGGTGTGGGGTTAGATACTTAACGGAGTGCTCATGAGGCTAAGGGAGGCAAAGATGGTGAGCATGTCAGACAAGAGAACTATCAATGAGCACAGGCAAATGGCAACTAAACATGGTATAAAGAAAACAGCAAGGTGGGAACAGAATTTATAAACCACCACCTCACGATAAAAATAGGAAAAGAACAGAAAATGCTGGAAATAATCAGCAGGTCTGGCAGCGCCTGTGGGGAGAGAAACCAAGTTAACATTTGATGACTTTCCCTCAGAACTGGGAGAGATTAGAAAAGTAGTTGTTTTCAAGCAAAAGGGGAGTGGGTGGGTCAGGGGGTCAAGGTCAGGGTCTGGGAGGTGGGTCAGAAGGTGGGTCAAGGCTGGGTCGGGCGTTGGGCCAGGAAGCTGGGTCGGGGGGGGTGGGCGGTAGGTCAGGTGGTTGGGTCAGGGAGGTATATCGGGAGGGGTGGATCAGGGGGTTGGGTCGGGAATGTGTGTTGGGGGACTGGATGAGGGGGATGGGTCGGGAGTGTGTGTTGGGGGACTGGATGAGGGGGATGGGTCAGGAGTCTGTGTTGGGGGACTGGATGAGCGGGATGGGTCGGGAGTCTGTGTTGGGGGACTGGATGAGGGGGATGGGTTGGGTGTGTGTGTTGGGGGACTGGATGAGGGCGATGGGTCAGGAGTGTGTGTTGGGGGTCTGGATGAGGTGGATGGGTCAGGAGTGTGTTTTGGGGGTCTGGATGAGGTGGATGGGTCGGGAGTGTGTGTTGGGGGACTGGATGAGGGGGATGGGTCGGGAGTGTGTGCTGGGGACTGGATGAGGGGGATGGGTCGGGAGTGTGTGTTGGGGGACTGGATGAGGTGGATGGGTCAGGAGTCTGTGTTGGGGGACTGGATGAGGTGGATGGGTCGGGAGTGTGTGTTGGGGGACTGGATGAGGGCGATGGGTCAGGAGTGTGTGTTGGGGGTCTGGATGAGGTGGATGGGTCAGGAGTGTGTTTTGGGGGTCTGGATGAGGTGGATGGGTCGGGAGTGTGTGTTGGGGGACTGGATGAGGGGGATGGGTCGGGAGTGTGTGCTGGGGACTGGATGAGGGGGATGGGTCGGGAGTGTGTGTTGGGGGACTGGATGAGCGGGATGGGTCGGGAGTCTGTGTTGGGGGACTGGATGAGGGGGATGGGTCGGGAGTGTGTGTGGGGGGACTGGATGAGGTGGATGGGTCAGGAGTGTGTGTTGGGGGACTGGATGAGGGCGATGGGTCAGGAGTCTGTGTTGGGGGTCAGGATGAGCGGGATGGGTCGGGAGGGTGTGTTGGGGGACTGGATGAGGGGGATGGGTTGGGTGTGTGTGTTGGGGGTCTGGATGAGCGGGATGGGTCGGGAGGGTGTGTTGGGGGACTGGATGAGGGGGATGGGTTGGGTGTGTGTGTTGGGGGACTGGATGAGGGTGATGGGTCGGAAGTGTGTGTTGGGGGACTGGATGAGGTGGATGGGTCAGGAGTCTGTGTTGGGGGTCTGGATGAGGTGGATGGGTCAGGAGTCTGTGTTGGGGGACTGGATGAGGTGGATGGGTCGGGAGTGTGTGTTGGGGGACTGGATGAGGGCGATGGGTCGGGAGTGTGTGTTGGGGGACTGGATGAGGTGGATGGGTCAGGAGTGTGTGTTGGGGGACTGGATGAGGTGGATGGGTCAGGAGTCTGTGCTGGGGGACTGGATGAGGGGGATAGGTCCGGTTCTAGGGTGGGGAGGGGCTCGGGGGACTGGGTCAGGTGGGTGGAGCAGAGGGAAGGGTCGGGAGATGGGCTGGGGAGGTTGGTCTGGGGGTGTGTCAAGGGTTGCATGGGTGAGTCAGTGGGTGGGTCATTGGTGATAGGGAGGGTGGGCCTGGTTGGGTCATGGGGTGGGTCAGGGAAGATGTTAAGGGTTTGGGTCTGAGGGATGTGTCAGGGGTCTGGGTCGGGGAGCTGGGTCAGGGGGGTTGGGTCAGAGGGTGGGTCGGGAGGATGGGTCAGGGGTCTGGGTCGGGCGATGGGTTGGGGGGCTGGATCGGGGTGGGCCGGGAGGGGTGCCTGGTCAGGGAGGGATGCGAACGACGGAAAGAACTTATAGATTGTCTCGTGTGTAAATAAATGTTGCATCATTCACACTGAAAGTAATGCCCCTTCCTCTCTACAAAAACAAAAATAAAAATACCTGGAAAAACTCAGCAGGTCTGGCAGCATCTGCGGAGAGGAAGACAGTTAACGTTTCCAGTCCGTATGACTCTGCCCCTTCCTCTCGCTCCCTGGGACGCTGAACATCTACATTTTCGGAAAATCGACTTATTGAGGTAGATTTTCAACTTGTTGGTTCATTATTGAAACTGTTGGATCCTCGAGATCATTAAACTCAATTGAAAATGCAAATCAGACACGCAATGGGTGGTCCACCTGTAACTCCAGTTTTACACTCCCGTCTCAGCGCTGCTTGGGAGCTTGCTGTGCACAAATTGGCTGCCGTGTTTCCTCCATTACAACAAAGACTACACTTCAAAAGCACTTTGTTGAGTCTGAAGCACTTTGGGATGTCCTGAGAATGTGAAGGGCATGATATCAACGCAGGTCTTCCTTTCAACTCTTACTGACAGGTGGTTTATCTGTGTGAACAATTCTGCCTTTGTCTCACCCAACATTTAGTTGTATATTCAGTTGTTCTAAATTTCTGATGCTTTCCTCAGCATTCTGACTGAACCCATGTCAAAAATGACAGGTCAATTTATCAGTCAGGAACCCAAGGCTGTGATATACATTTATATTAAATATATTTTTATGGTATACTAATATAATATATATAATATATATTATATGTTTGGGCTCCTTCACTGCTGGAAAAATCAGAGTCCCACAATATCCACAGGGATACAGCTATTAGGTAACTAAGTGCCAAGAGGTCAAAATCTTTGGTAGTAGCCAGCTGAATGTCGACAAACAGCATTACATGGAGGTGGAGGTCAAATCACATTATAAAGTAGGGAGAGTGATGAGGGGTGGGGGTGGTGGTGCAGAGCAGTGTGGGTGGACATCCCTTTGTTATACCTGGTCTAGTTTAGTCTCTCCTTATTCCTGTCACTACCACCCCCCTCATCACTCTCCCTACTTTATAATGTGATTTGACCTCCACCTCCATGTAATGCTGTTTGTTGACATTCAGCTGGCTACTACCAAAGATTCTGACCTCTTGGCACTTAGTTACCTAATAGCTGTCTGTATCCCAGTAGATATTGTCGGTTTGGTATTTAGGGCCTCAGATGTCCAGTGGCTTTATAATTAACCTTTGACTTGACAGATGTAGCTCTTGCCCTCAAGAGTCCCAGTTGTCAAACAGTCAATCCATTGCCTCATCTCCTTTGGGGCCTTAATGTTGTCAAAGCAGGAATCAGAGCATGTACGAAGACCCATTAGGGAAAGGGTAATGGGCTTCGAGATGCGCGTTATTGGAAAAACTTTGGAATTTGTTGGCATGGAAGGTTATGGATTATTTGCAATGTTTCAGAATGCTGACCACTGAGCTATAATGAGCATTTTTTCTTACCACATGTTTAATATTGTAAGATGGTTTTTGCAACAAAATTACTGTGGCTGCCTAAGTGCCTGTCAGCGGTAATTCCTCAGTGTAAGTAAATATGATCTTACACACACGCGCACACACAGGCACACACACACACAGGCACAGGCACACACACATGCACACACATGCACACGCATACACAGGCACACACATGCGCACACAGGCACACATGCGCATACACAAACACACACACAGGCACAGTCACACACAAACGCGCACACACATACACAGGCACAGGCACACACACATGCACACACATGCACACACACACACAGGCACACACATGTGCACACAGGCTCACATGCGTATACACAAACACACACGTACACACACACACACACACACACACACAAGCACACACACGCACACACGCATACACATGCACGGACACACACGCACACAGAGCAGACACAAGCACATGCGCACACACACACGCACATACTAGACACACACACATGCACACAGGCACACACACAAATGAACAAATGAAATAGAAGCAGGAGTAGGCCATTCAACCCCTCGAGATTGCTACACCATCCAATAAGATCATGGCTGATTGTGTTTCAAATTCCATACTCCCATCACACCCGATAACCTTTGATTCCCTTGCCTAACAAGAATCTACCTTCCTCGATCTTAAAAATATTCAATGACCCTGCCTCCACCACCCTCGGAGGCAGAGAGTTCCAAAGTTGCACAGCCCTCAGAGAAAAAAATTCTCCTCATCTCAGTCCTAAAAGGGCGACCCCTAATTTTAAAACAGTGCCTCCTTGTTCTGGACTCACCCACAAGAGGAAACATCCTTTTGACATCCACCTTGTCAAGGCCTTTCAGGATCTTATACACTTCAATCAAATCACCCCTCACTCTTCTAAACTCCAGTGGAAACAAGCCCAGTCTGTCCAACCTTTCCTCAAAAGACAACCCACTCATTACAGTTATTAATCCTTCCTTAAATAAGGAGAGCAAAACTGCATAATATTCAAAAAGACGTCTCACCAATGCGCTGTATAACTGAAGCATAACATCCTTACTTTTACGTTCAATTCCTCTCATAATAAAGGATAGCTTTTCATTAGCCTTCTTAATTATTTGTTGCACCTGCATACTAACTTTATGTGACTAGGGTGCACTGTTTTAAAATTAGGAGTTGCCCTTTCAGGACAGAGATGAGGAGAATTTTTTTTCTCTCAGAGGGTTGTGTGACTTTGGAACTCTCTGCCTCTGAAGGCGGTGGAGGGGGGGTCATTGAATATTTTTAAGGCAGAGGTGGATAGATTTTTGTGACTCCTGCACTAGAACACCTAGATCCCTCTGCACCTCAAAATTCTGCAGACGCTCTCCATTTAAGTAATACTCTGCTTTTTTATTCTTCCTGACAAAGTGAACAACTTCACATTTTCCCACATTAAACTCCATCTGCCACATTTTTGCCCATTCACTCAACCTATCTATATCTGTGCAACCTCTTTACGTCCTCTTCGCAACATACTTGCTGACCTATCTTTGTATCATCTGCAAATTTAGCTACCATGTCTTCACTCCCCCCTCATCTAAGTCATTGATATAAATTGTAAAAAGTTGGGGCTCCAGCACAGACCTCTGTGGGATTCCACTCGTCACATCCTGCCAATCAGAAAAAGGCCCATTTATGCATACTCTCTGTTTTCTGCCCGCCAGCCAATCTTCTATCCAGGCTAATATGTTACTTCCTATACCATGGGTTTTTATTTTCCACAATAACCTTTGATGTGGCATCTTAACAAATTCCTTCTGGAAATCCAAGTACAGTACGTATACAGGCATTCACAGTGCATGTTACTCCTTCAAAATACTCCAATAAATTGGTTAAATAGGATTTCCCCTTCACAAAACCATGCTGATTCTTCCCGATTGCCTTGAGCTCTTCTAAGTGCTCAGCTACAACCTCCTTAATGATCGATTCTAACACCTTTCCCCCGATAGACGTCAAGCTAACTGGCCTATAGTTTCCTGTTTTCGGTCTCCCTCCCTTCTTGAATAGAGGGGGTATATTTGCTACTTTCCAGTCTGATGGAGCCTCTCCAAAATCTAGCAAATTTTGGAAAATTAACACCAGCGCATCAATTATTAGCCAATTCTTTTAAGACCCTAGGATATAGTCCATCAGGAGCCAAGGACTTGTAGCTCCATACTGTTTGCTCAGTACTGCTTCCCTAGTGACTGTAATTTCGCCAAGTTCCCCTCTTCCTTCCACATCCTGATTTACAGCTATTACTGGAATGATTTTTGTATCCTCTATAGTGAAGGCAGAAGCAAAATATTTGCTCATTTCATCTGCCATTTACTTATTATCCACTATTAACTCTCCATTCTCACTCTCTAGAGGACCAACACTCACTTTACTTGCCCTTTCCTTTTTAAATACTGTAGAAACTCTTACTACCCGTTCTTATATTTCTAGCTAGCTTCCTTTCATACTTTAATTTCTTTCTCTTGATTAACCTTTTACTCATTCTCTGCCAATCTTTATATTCTGACCAATCATCTGACCTGCCACTCACCTTTGCACAGTTATATGCTTTTTCCTTAAGTTTGGTGCTTTCCTTAATTTCTTTACCACGGATTTTGGTTCCTCCCCTTGGAATTTTTCTTTATAGTAGGAGTATACTTAGTCTGAGTTTTCTGAAATGTCCCCGTAAGTGTCTGTCATTGTTTTTCTATTGATCTATCCCCTAGCCTAGAATCCCAGCTCACTTCAACTAGCTTGGTTTTCAAGCCCACGAGGTTTCCCTTATTTAAATTTAAAATACTAGTCTTAGACCCACTCTTCCCCCTTTCAAGTTGGATGTAAAATTCAAACGTATTGAAGTGCCTTCACTCTGAGGTCATTCATTAATCCTGTCACATGACGCAATACCAAGTCTAATATAACCTGTTCCCTGGTTGGTTGCAGAATGTGCTGCTCTAAAAGAAACTACCGTGAAAGTGTTCTATCAACTCCTCGGGGAGAATCTTTAGCTCGGTGGGTGGGCTCACGCCTGACCCAACCGAGCGTAAAATGACGCGCGATGACATCAGGCAAGCGTCCCAACAACATCGCGGAATATTTCGGTCAGTGGGCCGCGCACCGGAGTTGGCAGGGCGCCCGCCGACAATTAAAATGTCTATTGAGGCCATTGAAAAGGTAATTAAAATAAATGTTATGCTGCCCATCCACCCTTAAGCTTAGCGGGCAGGCAGAAAGGCCAAGCGGCCTTTGCATTTTTTAGGGAACCTCGTCCACAGGCGGGATGAGGTTTCCAACAGCAAATAAAGATATAATAAAAATGTTCAAATTTAATTAATAACATTTTCTAAACCTTTATTGTTCATTTTGAAAACTGTTCGTCTGCCTGAGAAAGCTCAGTGCGAAGTTCACACTCGCCCTCCTCCCTCTCCCTCACACGCACAGACAGCACTGAGCCTGGGTTTTATGCTGGACGGGCCTTAACTGGCCCACAAGCGTGAAATCGCGGTCCAATCGTGGGCCTGCCCGACAAAGGAAAAACCCTCCCCTCATCCAGTCTTCCACTACCAATCTGATTTTTCTAGTTTATATGTAGATTAA